>NC_059220.1:10330515-10513015 GCF_020615455.1 Coregonus clupeaformis | reverse complement strand
ATTACCACCACTACTACCACTACCCCTACCACCACCACTACCACTATCCTTGTCGGATAGGCTACTACTGCTATGCAGATATTGGGTACAGAAGGAGGCTAATTCGTTCGTTTTTATCCAAATATTTTTTTTCAAGATGATGGTTAGATTAAAGGAGTAACGCTGGTAGGCCTAAAACATTCTTCCTCACCTCAAGTTTAACTGTCGGAGTCAGTTGGAGCACCATTACACACTGCCTTTATAGGCTTGCAGTACTAAAGCGTATAACACACCAAACATTCACAAAAGTTTCACAACTTTATTAGGGTATTATTAAAAGTAAGTCGAGCCACTGTTTATAGGGAAAATATGAACAGGTTATAATATTGCGGCATTACATATTTTGCGTCATTTATTTTGTTCATAGTAGTTCTCTTATATCGCGGCAAACACAACATTACAGTTGGAACTTAATTTGGCCAAAGAAAATGGCTCAACAGACTGAAACATAATTAAATAACTGATTTAAACAGGCTATATTGCAACAATTAGGCCTACCGACAAAGATGAGTGCCTATACCATAAGCTACCCAACAAATGACAGCAATAGGCTAATAATATTTATTTTACAACAAGCCTACTTATAACCTATCTTAAACTAAATACTGAGCACAAAATTCAAAACAATGGTTCCAATAGTTAACATTTTTTTCTAAGAGATTGTCAGTTGGATATGCTTTCTGCAAGGTTTTGTAGATCTTCCCTATCATATGAGTATCATTTTCTGACACAAATATAATTCCCCCAACATTGCTCTGATTTCCATAAGATTTCAGATCGAAATGTCTTGATATATTGTGTCCCGTGTAGCTCAGTTGGTAGAGCATGGCGTTTGCAACGCCAGGGTTGTGGGTTCGATTCCCACGGGGGGCCAGTATGAAAAATGTATGCACTCACTAACTGTAAGTCGCTCTGTATAAGAGCGTCTGCTAAAATGACAAAAATATAAAAAGATATATATAAATAAACTTAATTTAGCCAACAAATGTCTCAACAGAATGAAACAACACTTTTTGCATATGTAGAGAACTGGTTTAGATTCTTAAATAGTCCTACAATAATAGCAATAATGATACATAATAATAATAATAATGATAAAACAAATTATAATAAATACGAAAATAAATATATAAACGTTTTTAAATTGCATCAAACCTGAATATCGAGTTGCATACACAGTCTATTTGACCGCACCAATGTTCTTCTAATCTTTGTCCACTACAATATTAAAACTTGTCCCCACGGAGTACATTCCCCTTGCTGGCTTCTGTTCACTATACCCTTACTAATCTAACTTTGGTTTTACTTCACTGAAAAAGGCCTCCATCTTCACAATCAACAGTAGCCAAGGCTCCTCTCACTTGCTCCCCCTCTCTCCTCAGCAGCAGGCACACGTCAGGCGAGTGGCCGGAACCAGTTTCAGCTGGACATTAGCTATATGTTTTATTGAGTGTAAATTGGCTGACACAGATAAATAGTTTACACAGTTATCATCACCTCACATTAAATTAACAGAGGACGGGTCCAATTGGGTCCAGTCGGTAAATCTATTTAAATTTAACATACCTGAAACCCGTGGCAATTATATCAGACCCGACCCAGATCCGACACAAAAGTCAGAATTTTGGACCTGAACCCGGGTCGGATCTGGGAATTTCAGGTCTGTTGCACCCGTGAAGACCGCTCCCTCACACCACTACCACTTTCCCCACTCTCTCTCTCTTTCTCTCTCACCCTCTCCCACCCTGCTTTTCCCTCACACCACTACCACTCTCTCTCTCTTTCTCTCTCACCCTCTCCCACCCTGCTTTTCCCTCACACCACTACCACTTTCCCCTCTCTCACCCCACACTCCCACTCACCTCTCTAACTCCTCCTATCCTTCACACTACTGTTGTCCCAATCACTAGCCTCTATGATAACCTTCTTCCACTGCTCTTAGATATCCCTACAAGCAACCTACAGGAGTAGGCAGATTTTATCTCAGTCCCCTTGTTTGTTGTGTCTGTTGCCCGTTTCTTGCAAAATAAACCTGTTCCTTCTACATTCCTTACACATTCTGTTTGGAATGGGAAGAACCTTTGCAAGAACCTTTTGAGCAATTTAATCCTGACAGTTCTGAGGTATTTCAGATTGTCTTGACAAATCACAGGATGAAAGAAAATAGTGATGAGTACATATGTGTTTGGTACTGTCACGACTTCCTCCGAGGCTGCCTCCTCTCCTTGTTCGGGGAGGCTTTGGCGTTCGTCGTCACCGGTCTTCTAGCCACTGCCGCTCCTCATCTCATCATTCCATTTGTTTTGTCTTGTTTATTACACACACCTGGTTCATATCCTCTCATCGGTACCTGTATAAGTGTTCCCTCTGCCCCCTTGTCTTTGTGTGTGATTGTTTATTGTGGAGGTTAGTTTAGCTCGGTGGAGCTCTTGTATTTTGTATCGCCGGGATATTTCACCCGTGTGCCTTGTTGTTTCCAGTGCGCTGTATATTTCCGAACTGGAGTGTTTGACGCATTGCTGCGTACCGCTGTGTCAACGGAATAAACCTGTTATTCTGTGATTTACCCTCCTGCGCCTGACTCCTTCAAATCACATCACCACAGGTCCAGTTGGAGAGAGTCCAACACAGAGATCCTGACCCCTCAATTCCATTATGATGGAGCAAGCTCTCTACTACGTGTTGCTGAATAACATTATCAACTGCATCAAGACCCGCTGAAGTGAACCATATAAAACTGGAACTGCTCAACACTGATTATGTTCACATTTGGGTGTTTTTTTATTTTTTATTAAATAGTTGTATATGATGCAACATTCAATACAGGTGGGCGGGCCGACGGGCGGGCGTGTGTGTGAGCTTTTGTCTGTGGGAGGGTATTTAGATGGAATTAGGCCTGATCTATGAGGTAAACCAGGGTATAGTTTCCCTCGCCGCGCTGAGAGAGAGACATGGCCTAGAGCCATCTGCCAAAACACCAGCCATCACAAGTGCCTTATTACACACACACACACCCACACCATGACACACACACCCTGACACACAAACAGCCACTTCGTCACTCTACCCCCTGCCAGGGACTATTAATTACCCTGATTTAAATAATGTCCATAAATCACCCTCACAACACAGAGCACTCTGCTGATTGGATAATTATTGGATCAAACCACCGCCGTATGTAACATAATCATACACTCTCATCAGGTCTAAACCACCAGCATGCACACAGAGCAGGCTTATGTAATGTTTGGAAAAAGAGCTGGAGAGAACTCTCTTTTTCTCTCTCTCTCTCTTTATCTTGGGGAAAGTCAGAGGGAATAGCAGGTTCTCTCTCTCTCTCCCACTCTCTCACTCAGACCTAGACCACTGTTAGCAGCAAGCCCTGCTGCTGTGTTTGTATGGGAGTCAGTTGTTTTTCTGAGTGGTGAAACATGTTGGGACTGTGTTTGGCCAGTGATGGCTGAGTGCATTTACACTTCAGTAATGGCTTCCTGCCTCTGACTCTCACGCTAAAGGCAGGAGGGGAGCCCCAGTGGATCTGTAATGTATTGTACTAGAGGACCGGTCTCCTTCCAGGATGGATGTGGCAGGTCCCCAGGGCTCTCAGGTAGACTCCGGGGCTGCAGTGGGCCCCTGGCCCCAGATTGAGTAAAGGTGAGCTGTGGAGCTGACAGGGGTGGCTCTCAGAGTCATCCAGAACCTCTGATCAGTTTTTTGGGTCTGGTTGCATAGGCATATCCTTCTGAACACACATTTTAACCATACCAGCCATTTAATGCTCTCTCCAAGCTGCTATAGATAATGCTGTCTGTTAATGTCTGTCTGTCTGTTAATCTCTGTCTGTTAATGTCTGTCTGTTAATGTCTGTTTGTTAATGTCTGTCTGTCTGTCTGTTAATGTCTGTCTGTTAATGTCTGTCTGTTAATGTCTGTCTGTCTGTTAATGTCTGTCTGTTAATGTCTGTCTGTCTGTTAATGTCTGTCTGTTAATGTCTGTCTGTCTGTTAATGTCTGTCTGTTAATGTCTGTCTGTTAATGTCTGTCTGTTAATGTCTGTCTGTCTGTTAATGTCTGTCTGTTAATGTCTGTCTGTCTGTTAATGTCTGTCTGTTAATGTCTGTCTGTTTCTGTCTGTCTGTTAATGTCTGTCTGTCTGTTAATGTCTGTCTGTTAATGTCTGTCTGTCTGTTAATGTCTGTCTGTTAATGTCTGTCTGTCAATGTCTGTCTGTTAATGTCTGTCTGTCTGTTAATGTCTGTCTGTCTGTCTGTCTGTCTGTCTGTCTGTCTGTCTGTCTGTCTGTCTGTCTGTCTGTCTGTTAATGTCTGTCTGTCTGTCTGTCTGTCTGTCTCTCTGTTAATGCCTGTCTGCCTGTCTGTCTGTGTGGCTAGTCAGTCCAGAGACACAGGGGTGTTAACAACTAATGAAAAGATTTACTGGCTCACTAAACCTCCATTACTGCTGTTCCCCAAACCTAACTAACCCTACTAACCCTAACTCTACCCATAATCACACCCATTATCAGCTTTTATGGACTCAGGTGAGCTTCTGAGAGAAAGTGGACTGGGCTCTCTTCTCTTCGGCCAAGAATCTGGCTCTCCAGTCAGTTAGCGGCACAATGAGAACTGACCAGAGACGGGGGAGTAAATGTTTCTCTTACAGTAGTTCTATACCTCTCCGTTTCTCTCTCCACTGTGTATAGTCTTATTGTGCAATAATACACTCTCTCTAAAAGTGGCCTTGTGTCCACCTTTTTACTATATTAGGTCTCTCTCTCTCCTATCTATTGCTCTCTCCTACCTCTCGCACTCACTCCTATCCCTCTCTTTTCAATCTCTCTCACTCCTATCTCTCTCTTTTCAATCTCTCTCACTCCTATCTCTCTCGCTCTCTCCTATCTCTGTCTCTCCTATCTCTCTCTCTCTCCTATCTCTCTCTCCTATCTCTCTCTTTTCAATCTCTCTCACTCCTATCTCTCTCGCATCTCTCTCTGTCTCTCCTATCTCTCTCTCTCTCTCCTATCGCTCTCTCCTATCTCTCGCACTCACTCCTATCTCTCTCCTATCTCTCACTCTCCTATCTATCTATCTCCAATCTCTCTCACTACTATCTCTCTCTCTCTCCTATCCATCTCTCTCCAATCTCTCTCTCAATTACATTTAAGGGCTTTATTGGCATGGAAAACATATGTTTACATTGCCAAAGCAAGTGAAATAGATAATAAACAAAAGTGAAATAAACAATAACAAAATTAACAGTAAACATAACACTCACAAAAGTTCCAAAATAATAAAGACATTTCAAATGTAATTATGTGCAAATAGTTAAAGTACAAAAGGGAAAATAAATAAACATAAATATGGGTTGTATTTACAATGGTGTTTGTTCTTCACTGGTTGCCCTTTTCTTGTGGCAACAGGTCACAAATCTTGCTGCTGTGATGGCACACTGTGGTATTTCACCCAATAGATATGGGAGTTTATCTAAAATTGGGTTTGTTTTTGAATTCTTTGTTGTTCTGTGTAATCTGAGGGAAATATGTGTCTCTAACATTGTCATACATTTGGCAGGAGGTTAGGAAGTGCAGCTCAGTGTGCACATAGCCTGTCTTCTCTTGAGAGCCAGGTCTGCCTACGGCAGCCTTTCTCAATAGCAAGGCCATGCTCACTGAGTCTGTACATAGTCAAAGCTTTCCTTAATTTTGGGTCAGTCACAGTGGTCAGTTATTCTGCCACTGTGTACTCTTTGTGTAGGGCCAAATAGCATTCTAGTTTGCTCTGTTATTTTGTTGATTCTTTCCAATGTGTCTTGTAATTATCTTTTTGTTTTCTCATGATTTCTGTGTGTCTAATTGTGTTGCTCTCTCTCTCTCTCTCTCTCTCTCTCTCTCTCTCTCTCTCTCTCTCTCTCTCTCTCTCTCTCTCTCTCTCTCTCTCTCTCTCTCTCTCTCTCTCTCTCTTTCTACTCATCCTCCTCTCTCTGTGTCCACTAGGTGACAGTAATGACACAGTTCTTCTCCTGATGGATGAAGTGATGAGGTGGAATCCCTGTCCAACACACGCTCACATGTACACACACACAGGCGCTACAGAGGGTAGTCCGTACAGCACAGTACATCACTGGGGCCGAGCTACCTGCCATCCAGGACCTCTATTCCAGGCGGTGTCAGAGGAAGCCCTAAAAATTGTCAAAGACTCCAGCCACCCAAACCGCACGGCAAGCGGTACCAATGCACCAAGTCTGGAACCAACAGGACCCTAAACAGCTTCTATCCCCAAGCCATACGTTAGTGAAATAGTTAACAAAATAGCTACCCAGACTATCTGCATTGACCCTTTTTGCACTAACTCTTTTGACTCATCACATACGCTGCTGCTACTGTTTAAAAAAATTAATAATAAATAAATAAAAATTAGGGGGTAGATCAGCTTTAATGTTCCAGATAGATTGTAACTTCCATCAATGTAATTGTCTGCATCACTTCCAATCCCCCATATGGTTTTTTTCCCGCATATATATACAGTGGGGAAAAAAAGTATTTAGTCAGCCACCAACTGTGCAAGTTCTCCCACTTAAAAAGATGAGAGAGGCCTGTAATTTTCATCATAGGTACACGTCAACTATGACAGACAAAATGAGGAAAAAAAATCCAGAAAATCACATTGTAGGATTTTTTATGAATTTATTTGCAAATTATGGTGGAAAATAAGTATTTGGTCAATAACAAAAGTTTCTCAATACTTTGTTATATACCCTTTGTTGGCAATGACACAGGTCAAACGTTTTCTGTAAGTCTTCACAAGGTTTTCACACACTGTTGCTGGTATTTTGGCCCATTCCTCCATGCAGATCTCCTCTAGAGCAGTGATGTTTTGGGGCTGTCGCTGGGCAACACGGACTTTCAACTCCCTCCAAAGATTTTCTATGGGGTTGAGATCTGGAGACTGGCTAGGCCACTCCAGGACCTTGAAATGCTTCTTACGAAGCCACTCCTTCGTTGCCCGGGTGGTGTGTTTGGGATCATTGTCATGCTGAAAGACCCAGCCACGTTTCATCTTCAATGCCCTTGCTGATGGAAGGAGGTTTTCACTCAAAATCACATGATACATGGCCCCATTCATTCTTTCCTTTACACGGATCAGTCGTCCTGGTCCCTTTGCAGAAAAACAGCCCCAAAGCTTGATGTTTCCACCCCCATGCTTCACAGTAGGTATGGTGTTCTTTGGATGCAACTCATCATTCTTTGTCCTCCAAACACGACAAGTTCTATTTTGGTTTCATCTGACCATATGACATATGACATTCTCCCAATCCTCTTCTGGATCATCCAAATGCACTCTAGCAAACTTCAGACGGGCCTGGACATGTACTGGCTTAAGCAGGGGGACACGTCTGCACTGCAGGATTTGAGTCCCTGGCGGCGTAGTGTGTTACTGATGGTAGGCTTTGTTACTTTGGTCCCAGCTCTCTGCAGGTCATTCACTAGGTCCCCCGTGTGGTTCTGGGATTTTTGCTCACCGTTCTTGTGATCATTTTGACCCCACGGGGTGAGATCTTGCGTGGAGCCCCAGATCGAGGGAGATTATCAGTGGTCTTGCATGTCTTCCATTTCCTAATAATTGCTCCCACAGTTGATTTCTTCAAACCAAGCTGCTTACCTATTGCAGATTCAGTCTTCCCAGCCTGGTGCAGGTCTACAATTTTGTTTCTGGTGTCCTTTGACAGCTCTTTGGTCTTGGCCATAGTGGAGTTTGGAGTGTGACTGTTTGAGGTTGTGGACAGGTGTCTTTTATACTGATAACAAGTTCAAACAGGTGCCATTAATACAGGTAACGAGTGGAGGACAGAGGAGCCTCTTAAAGAAGAAGTTACAGGTCTGTGAGAGCCAGAAATCTTGCTTGTTTGTAGGTGACCAAATACTTATTTTCCACCATAATTTGCAAATAAATTCATTAAAATCCTACAATGTGATTTTCTGGATTTTTATTTCTCAATTTGTCTGTCATAGTTGACGTGTACCTATGATGAAAATTACAGGCCTCTCTCATCTTTTTAAGTGGGAGAACTTGCACAATTGGTGGCTGACTAAATACTTTTTTTCCCCACTGTATATATATATATATACAGTGGGGAGAACAAGTATTTGATACACTGCCGATTTTGCAGGTTTTCCTACTTACAAAGCATGTAGAGGTCTGTAATTTTTATCATAGGTACACTTCAAATGTGAGAGACGGAATCTAAAACAAAAATCCAGAAAATCACATTGTATGATTTTTAAGTAATTAATTTGCATTTTATTGCATGACATAAGTATTTGATACATCAGAACTTAATATTTGGTACAGAAACCTTTGTTTGCAATTACAGAGATCATACGTTTCCTGTAGGTCTTGACCAGGTTTGCACACACTGCAGCAGGGATTTTGGCCCACTCCTCCATACAGACCTTCTCCAGATCCTTCAGGTTTCGGGGCTGTCGCTGGGCAATACGGACTTTCAGCTCCCTCCAAAGATTTTCTATTGGGTTCAGGTCTGGAGACTGGCTAGGCCACTCCAGGACCTTGAGATGCTTCTTACGGAGCCACTCCTTAGTTGCCCTGGCTGTGTGTTTGGGATCATTGTCATGCTGAAAGACCCAGCCACGTTTCATCTTCAATGCCCTTGCTGATGGAAGGAGGTTTTCACTCAAAATCTCACGATACATGGCCCCATTCATTCTTTCCTTTACACGGATCAGTCGTCCTGGTCCCTTTGCAGAAAAAACAGCCCCAAAGCATGATGTTTCCACCCCCCATGCTTCACAGTAGGTATGGTGTTCTTTGGATGCAACTCAGCATTCTTTGTCCTCCAAACACGACGAGTTGAGTTTTTACCAAAAAGTTATATTTTGGTTTCATCTGACCATATGACATTCTCCCAATCCTCTTCTGGATCATCCAAATGCACTCTAGCAAACTTCAGACGGGCCTGGACATGTACTGGCTTAAGCAGCGGGACACGTCTGGCACTGCAGGATTTGATCCCTGGCGGCGTAGTGTGTTACTGATGGTAGGCTTTGTTAATTTGGTCCCAGCTCTCTGCAGGTCATTCACTAGGTCCCCCCGTGTGGTTCTGGGATTTTTGCTCACCGTTCTTGTGATCATTTTGACCCCACGGGTTGAGATCTTGCGTGGAGCCCCAGATCGAGGGAGATTATCAGTGGTCTTGTATGTCTTCCATTTCCTAATAATTGCTCCCACAGTTGATTTTTTCAAACCAAGCTGCTTACCTATTGCAGATTCAGTCTTCCCAGCCTGGTGCAGGTCTACAATTTTGTTTCTGGTGTCCTTTGACAGCTCTTTGGTCTTGGCCATAGTGGAGTTTGGAATTGTGACTGTTTGAGGTTGTGGACAGGTGTCTTTAATACTGATAACAACTTCAAACAGGTGCCATTAATACAGGTAACGAGTGGAGGACAGAGGAGCCTCTTAAAGAAGAAGTTACAGGTCTGTGAGAGACAGAAATCTTGCTTGTTTGTAGGTGACCAAATACTTATTTTCCACCATAATTTGCAAATAAATTCATTAAAAATCCTACAATGTGATTTTCTGGAGAGAAAAAATCTCAATTTGTCTGTCATAGTTGACGTGTACCTATGATGAAAATTACAGGCCTCTCTCATCTTTTTAAGTGGGAGAACTTGCACAATTGGTGGCTGACTAAATACTTTTTTTCCCCACTGTATTGTTATTTATTTTGCTCATTTGCACCCCAGTATCTCTATTTGCACATCATCTTCTGCACATCTATCATTCCAGTGTTAATACTAAATTGTAATTATTTTGCACTATGGCCTTTTTATTGCCTTACCTCCATAACTTACTACATTTGCACACACTGTATATAGATTTTCTATTGTGTTATTGACTGTACGTTTTGTTTTATCCCATGTGTAACTCTGTGTTGTTGTTTTTATCGCACTGCTTTGCTTTATCTTGGCCAGGTCGCAGTTGTAAATGAGAACTTGTTCTCAACTGGCTTACCTGGTTAAATAAAGGTGAAATAAAATAAATAAAAAGTATCGAATCAAACCGATTCGCATCGATTCATTCCACTAATCAAACCGATTCACATCGATTCATTCCACTAATCATACTGATTCGCATCGATTCATTCCACTAATTAAACCGATTCGCATTGCTTCATTCCACTAATCAAATCGAATTGCACCAAATCGTTTCACACTAAAAGTATCATTGCTGTATCGTATTGGAGCCCATGCATCTAGGTCAGGGTTTCCCATACTCAGTCCTGATTTATGGCATTGATGGATAATCTCTAGAGTATGCTGACAGGTGCCCTGGTGTAGTTGGAAGTCATTTGTTTAAAAGGGTGACACGGAGCACTTCCTCTCTAACATCAGTTACAACAGGGTTTTTCATTCATTTATCCTTCTTCCTCTCCTCTCTTCCGTGCGGTCGGTCGGTTGGCAGAGGCTCTCCAATTTGCATTGTGATGGACGAGCTACAAATGCGAGATGATTTGAGACCTATCTAACACGCCTACAAAGACAATCTAGCACCGGTGAAATTGAGAATGGTGGCTCAGTGACACCTGCGACAACTGTCACTTGGTGCCAATCACAGGAGCATGCCCTCGCAGCTACCTTTGTCAGTGCTGTCATATTCGTCATAGGTCAGTCATATTCATCTGTCATCATATTCACTTCAGAGACTCATGGCTAATCTTACCTTTGTCTCTCTCCATGGCAAATATGGTTCAGTTACCAGGGCCCAGTGATAAACGCTTTATACACTTTAAACACACCTCAGCTGTGACACACACCCACACACACACCCTGTTGTCTTGTATTTCACCTAACCGGTAAGTAGGCTAGTTATGGTGTGCTTGACTACACATGGTAGATGTAAGTCAGAAACATCTGTCCTTAATGGATGATCAACGTTCTGTCTTGTCTTGCTTGAAGAGGAGTTTCAGAGTGGAGAGGGGGAGGATTCATCACAACCTTCCTGTCTTATTATCCCTCGTTCCTTCCCTCCTTTCATTTCATCTGATTCATAGCTGTTGACCTGAGAATGAAAGGAGACGCTCTCTCTTCTTTCTCTACTCCCACTTCTCTCTCTCTCTCTCTTTATCGCTCTCTTTATCTCTCTCTCCCTCTCCCTCCCGCTCCCTCCTTCCTAGTGATAGTTGACACCACTCTACCATTGTCCAGCACACAGAGAGACAGACGGAGGTGATAGCAGATAAAGCAGTAGCAGCCAGCAGTAATGACACACACACACACACACACACAGTAGTCAGGGCCAGGGCCAGGGCAGGCCCCAGGAATGCCTGTGTGTTTGCATAGTAGGGGCAGATGCATCACAGGCTCAGCTCTCGACAGGGGCCCTCAATAAAATCCCCCGCTGTCATTGGAGAAGGGCCCGCTTGTTTTTGTAAGTGCCCTTTGAGCTTTCTCAAGAGCAGAATTAGGGACTGTTCAGTACTTAACTGGATAGTATGTGTGTGTGTGTGTGTGTGTGTGTCTGTGTGTCTGTGTGTCTGTGTGTTTGGGCGGTTAACTGGGAGGGATGATGCTTTGCGCCGCTCTCGGAGACAGGAAGTCTGATTGGGGGACTTTTGTGATTAATAGCTGTGTCCTCAGCATGTCTTCTTCTTTCTTTCTTGTTCTCTAATTTTCACTTTCTATCTCTCTCTTTCTACCTCTGTCTAACACTCTCTCTTTCTCCTCTTCATTACAGCCCTGTCTCTCTCTCTGTGTATGTGTGTGTGTGTGTGTTGTGTTTTCTCTGTCTGTGTTGTGTTTTTGGTGCTGTAGCACATACCTTTCCAGATGGTCCTGAATTAACCATTTATAGAAGAACTCTTGATTTTTTATATGTAAATTCCTTCATAATTCGTACCTTAAAGCCAGTATTTGTTTTAGGGGATTGAAGGTTTTTTTCCCCCAACTGGTTATAATTTTTTATTTTCTCTTTCTCTCATATACGCTGAGAACAGAATGATAGAGGATGCGTCCCAAATGACACCCTAATCCCCACAGGGCTCTGGTCAAAAGTAGTGCACTATAAAGGGAATAGGGTACCATTTGGGACGCATCCCTAGACTCCCTGACATGAGAGGAGCTCTGAAATAGGAACATAAATCACTGTTATTAATGGATGCCTGTTTCTGCATTAATTAACTTTCTTTCCTCTGCTAAAGCCTTTAATTGCATTTTAATATCCACCAGTGTATGTGTACTTTACTGCCATATTGTGCTTTACTGCCATATTTCCCCCTCCCCTCTACACCAAATGAGGTGATTATTTCTGTTTCCCAAATGGCACCATCTTCCATATATATAGTGCACTACTTTTGACCATAGGGCCCTGGTAAGAAGTATTGCACTATAGAGGCAAAAGGATATATTTGGGACACAGACTATATGCGTTTGACAGATTGGTCTGTGCCCCCTTTGGTTCGAAAATTGTTTACATTCCCAATTTCACTTTAATAGGATTACATTTGAATAGGTGAGTCTGCTGTTTGCTGTAAAAACAGGGTTGGTTCTCTCAAGGCACCGTTTCAGTGTTAAATTGTAGGCCTTCTGCTCTAAGTAATAAGTTTAGTTTATTGGTCCAGCACAGATCCAGCCGTATGTGAATTTAAGTCCCTATATTTTACATTTATATTCTCCATCTCCCATTCGGACTGTCTCATCTACTGCCTGAATAATGTATGTGCTGAAATCCTATAGTTTATAGGTGTTGGGTCAGCTTATTGCACATTATCCACCCATACGAAATTGTATGCATGCACTACTGTAAATTGCTGTAAATATAAGCGTCTTCTAAATGGCATATATTCTTATCATTATATTATCTGGATTATTTTAGAGTCCATTGCTTTTATTCATGGACACAGACAGGCATGTTAAACAATGTGTTCACTTTATAATAGTTTGTCACAAAAACATGAGTGCTTCTTTTTACCTCATTGACTGATCATAAGGACTTGCTTCTTCAAGTGCCCTTGCATCTTTAGTGGGAGACTGTACCTGAGGGACTAACCAGGAACAGTAGTCTGTTCTTACACTGTCCTTTGCATAAGTACTTTACCTTTCACCTAGTTATTTGTGTCCTGACTGTCCTGGAACCTGAAAGTCATCTGTGTGTTGATGGATCGTCTGGTGTGCTTTGTTCCACGTGGATGACTAATGGTGTTGTGCTGTGCTGTGGAGCTGAGAGGTTGTTTTGCATTCCACATCTGACGTGTTGTGAAATGTATTAATGGGGGAACATGGAGGCATCAGCTATCAGATACTGGTTCTCGCTACTGGTTAAACTACAGGTTCAGCAGGGCATATCGTATCAGAAAGTTTAACAAAAGTATCTGCCGTGCAGCTCTGTAGCAATTGGACTCTTCTCTTAGAGCCAATGCACCACACCATTACCATGTGGTAATTGTAATGTCCTGAGTGATGATGTCACTGTTGTAACTGTCCCAGAGAAATGGTACTGGAAGTATGCCAATGTCAAATATGAGATTAAATAACGAATAACAATCATCTGAATAATTTGTAGACTAATCATCTAGAAATTAATATAATAAATGTATAGCCTACTGTGTACGTACAGTGGGGAGAACAAGTATTTGATACACTGCTGATTTTGCAGGTTTTCCTACTTACAAAGCATGTAGAGGTCTGTAATTTTTATCATAGGTACACTTCAACTGTGAGAGACTGTATCTAAAACAAAAATCCAGAAAATCACATTGTATGATTTTTAAGTAATTAATTTGCATTTTATTGCATTACATAAGTATTTGATACATCAGAAAAGCAGAACTTAATATTTGGTACAGAAACCTTTGTTTGCAATTACAGAGATCATACGTTTCCTGTAGGTCTTGACCAGGTTTACACACACTGCAGCAGGGATTTTGGCCCACAGACCTTCTCCAGATCCTTCAGGTTTCGGGGCTGTCGCTGGGCAATACGGACTTTCAGCTCCCTCCAAAGATTTTCTTTTGGGTTCAGGTATGGAGACTGGCTAGGCCACTCTAGGACCTTGAGATGCTTCTTACGGAGCCACTCCTTAGTTGCCCTGGCTGTGTGTTTCGGGTCGTTGTCATGCTGGAAGACCCAGCCACGACCCATCTTCAATGCTCTTACTGAGGGAAGGAGGTTGTTGGCCAAGATCTTGCGATACATGGCCCCATCCATCCTCCCCTCAATACGGTGCAGTCGTCCTGTCCCCTTTGCAGAAAAGCATCCCCAAAGAATGATGTTTCCACCTCCATGCTTCATGGTTGGGATGGTGTTCTTGGGGTTGTACTCATCCTTCTTCTTCCTCCAAACACGGCAAGTGGAGTTTAGACCAAAAGCTCTATTTTTGTCTCATCAGACCACATGACCTTCTCCCATTCCTCCTCTGGATCATCCAGATGGTCATTGGCAAACTTCAGACGGGCCTGGACATGCGCTGGCTTGAGCAGGGGGACCTTGCGTGCGCTGCAGGATTTTAATCCATGACGGCGTAGTGTGTTACTAATGGTTTTCTTTGAGACTGTGGTCCCAGCTCTCTTCAGGTCATTGCCCAGGTCCTGCCGTGTAGTTCTGGGCTGATCCCTCACCTTCCTCATGATCATTGATGCCCCACGAGGTGAGATCTTGCATGGAGCCCCAGACCAAGGGTGATTGACCGTCATCTTGAACTTCTTCCATTTTCTAATAATTGCGCCAACAGTTGTTGCCTTCTCACCAAGCTGCTTGCCTATTGTCCTGTAGCCCATCCCAGCCTTGTGCAGGTCTACAATTTTATCCCTGATGTCCTTACACAGCTCTCTGGTCTTGGCCATTGTGGAGAGGTTGGAGTCTGTTTGATTGAGTGTGTGGACAGGTGTCTTTTATACAGGTAACGAGTTCAAACAGGTGCAGTTAATACAGGTAATGAGTGGAGAACAGGAGGGCTTCTTAAAGAAAAACTAACAGGTCTGTGAGAGCCGGAATTCTTACTGGTTGGTAGGTGATCAAATACTTATGTCATGCAATAAAATGCAAATTAATTACTTAAAAATCATACAATGTAATTTTCTGGATTTTTGTTTTAGATACAGTCTCTCACAGTTGAAGTGTACCTATGATAAAAATTACAGACCTCTACATGCTTTGTAAGTAGGAAAACCTGCAAAATCGGCAGTGTATCAAATACTTGTTCTCCCCACTGTACATACATCTGTGTGTGTTAATCTCACAGGGGAATTCCAACTTCCTGTGGCTGTGACCTTGTCGCTATGACTACTAGGAATTACAGTAGTTCACTTTATGTCTCCTCTCAGTCTCTATGTGATGGGTGACACCTGTGTGTTCACGTTGCGCAATCACTCCCTGGTTCCCTGGCAAAACGCTGGTTTTCTTTCTCACTTCTGCGTGGGAGCAAACTGCCTTGCTCCCTGAGCCAAAACCAACTCCGATAATCATCTGATCTGAATGATGTATGATGGTGTCTCTCTTTTTTCTGTCAGACAAGTTATTGGACTCTGTGGAATGTTGAAGGGAAGGGTTTCCCGTGTCCATGTTACTGCTTGCTAGGACTCACACAGCTTGTCCACATTTAAACAATGAATGTGTGGGTCGCCACTAGCCTGGTACTCTATACCCATAGAAATAGAACTAATCATAATAAAGTCATTCTATTTCTATGCTCTACCCGATCCTTCTTTAGCAGAGACCAACAGGCCAGTCCAGTCAAAGTCTGTCTGACTCCTGAGTCCTGCCTGCAGCCTCCCACGTTCTTCTGACACGTCCAGATGGACTTTCTGCTACACTTATTCATTTTGTTCTGCTGGCATCAGACATGCTCCCGTATGTTCCTCCTTGTCTTTACTGTATCACGGCCCGGCCCGTCCCGACCCCATGCCAAAATTCCATGTGTGTTAAACGTCGGCACACAATGGAAACTGCTGGCAATATACAGTGGGGAAAAAAAGTATTTAGTCAGCCACCAATTGTGCAAGTTCTCCCACTTAAAAAGATGAGAGAGGCCTGTAATTTTCAACATAGGTACACGTCAACTATGACAGACAAATTGAGGAAAAAAATTCCAGAAAATCACATTGTAGGATTTTTAATGAATTTATTTGCAAATTATGGTGGAAAATAAGTATTTGGTCACCTACAAACAAGCAAGATTTATGGCTCTCACAGACCTGTAACTTCTTCTTTAAGATGCTCCTCTGTCCTCCACTCGTTACCTGAATTAATGGCACCTGTTTGAACTTGTTATCAGTATAAAAGACACCTGTCCACAACCTCAAACAGTCACACTCCAAACTCCACTATGGCCAAGACCAAAGAGCTGTCAAAGGACACCTGAAACAAAATTGTAGACCTGCACCAGGCTGGGAAGACTGAATCTGCAATAGGTAAGCAGCTTGGTTTGAAGAAATCAACTGTGGGAGCAATTATTAGGAAATGGAAGACATACAAGACCACTGATAATCTCCCTCGATCTGGGGCTCCACGCAAGATCTCACCCTGAGTCATTCACAGAACGGTGAGCAAAAATCCCAGAACCACACGGGGGGACCTAGTGAATGACCTGCAGAGAGCTGGGACCAAAGTAACAAAGCCTACCATCAGTAACACACTACGCCGCCAGGGACTCAAATCCTGCAGTGCAAGACGTGTCCCCCTGCATAAGCCAGTACATGTCCAGGCCCGTCTGAAGTTTGCTAGAGTGCATTTGGATGATCCAGAAGAGGATTGGGAGAATGTCATATGGTCAGATGAAAACAAAATAGAACTTTTTGGTAAAAACTCAACTTGTCGTGTTTGGAGGACAAAGAATGCTGAGTTGCATCCAAAGAACACCATACCTACTGTGAAGCATGGGGGTGGAAACATCATGCTTTGGGGCTGTTTTTCTGCAAAGGGACCAGGACGACTGATCCGTGTAAAGGAAAGAATGAATGGGGCCATGTATCGTGAGATTTTGAGTGAAAACCTCCTTCCATCAGCAAGGGCATTGAAGATGAAACGTGGCTGGGTCTTTCAGCATGACAATGATCCCAAACACACTGCACGGGCAACGAAGGAGTGGCTTCGTAAGAAGCATTTCAAGGTCCTGGAGTGGCCTAGCCAGTCTCCAGATCTCAACCCCATAGAAAATCTTTGGAGGGAGTTGAAAGTCTGTGTTGCCCAGCGACAGCCCCAAAACATCACTGCTCTAGAGGAGATCTGCATGGAGGAATGGGCCAAAATACCAGCAACAGTGTGTGAAAACCTTGTGAAGAGTTACAGAAAACGTTTGACCTGTGTCATTGCCAACAAAGGGTATATAACAAAGTATTGAGAAACTTTTATTATTGACCAAATACTTATTTTCCACCATAATTTGCAAATAAATTCATAAAAAATCCTACAATGTGATTTTCTGGATTTTTTTCCCTCATTTTGTCTGTCATAGTTGACGTGTACCTATGATGAAAATGACAGGCCTCTCTCATCTTTTTAAGTGGGAGAACTTGCACAATTCGTGGCTGACTAAATACTTTTTTTCCCCACTGTAAATTGGGCATTCAATAAAAATAACTTAGATGCCATCGTGAAATCTAAATCTGTATAATTTGAAATCATTGCTGTTAAGTTATTTTGTTTGCCAGTTGATCGTTTTGATGACGTTACGAAGTACACTGATATTTGGAACAGTGTTCATTGTGGTGAAGTAGACTATTATACCTGAGTGTGTTACATGGCTGGGTTCCAGACAAAGCTATGTGTGTGTGTGTGTGTGTGTGTGTGTGTGTGTGTGTGTGTGTGTGTGTGTGTGTGTGTGTGTGTGTGTGCATTCGCCTGCGCTGGTGTGTGTGTGCAGGCGCAGCAACCCTGGATGACAGGACCTGTCAGTGCCATTGTGACTCTATAGACAAAATAAACTCTAAATAATTGAATCCATCAATATTTCACCCAATGAGGCGGAACATCGCTACATACCCCAACCAGATGGCAGGCCACTGTGGTATTACAGCAGTATTACTGCTCTACACCAGGTCACTGTGGTATTACAACAGTATTACTGCTCTACACCAGGCCACTGTGGTATTACAGCAGTATTACTGCTCTACACCAGGCCACTGTGGTATTACAGCAGTATTACTGCTCTACACCAGGTCACTGTGGTATTACAGCAGTATTACTGCTCTACACCAGGCCACTGTGGTATTACAGCAGTATTACTGCTCTACACCAGGCCACTGTGGTATTACAACAGTATTACTGCTCTACACCAGGTCACTGTGGTATTACAACAGTATTACTGCTCTACACCAGGCCACTGTGGTATTACAGCAGTATTACTGCTCTACACCAGGTCACTGTGGTATTACAACAGTATTACTGCTCTACACCAGGCCACTGTGGTATTACAGCAGTATTACTGCTCTACACCAGGCCACTGTGTTATTACAACAGTATTACTGCTCTACACCAGGCCACTGTGGTATTACAGCAGTATTACTGCTCTACACCAGGCCACTGTGTTATTACAACAGTATTACTGCTCTACACCAGGCCACTGTGTTATTACAACAGTATTACTGCTCTACACCAGGCCACTGTGTTATTACAACAGTATTACTGCTCTACACCAGGCCACTGTGTTATTACAACAGTATTACTGCTCTACACCAGGCCACTGTGGTATTACAGCAGTATTACTGCTCTACACCAGGTCACTGTGGTATTACAGCAGTATTACTGCTCTACACCAGGCCACTGTGGTATTACAGCAGTATTACTGCTCTACACCAGGCCACTGTGTTATTACAACAGTATTACTGCTCTACACCAGGCCACTGTGTTATTACAACAGTATTACTGCTCTACACCAGGCCACTGTGTTATTACAACAGTATTACTGCTCTACACCAGGCCACTGTGGTATTACAGCAGTATTACTGCTCTACACCAGGTCACTGTGGTATTACAGCAGTATTACTGCTCTACACCAGGTCACTGTGGTATTACAGCAGTATTACTGCTCTACACCAGGCCACTGTGTTATTACAACAGTATTACTGCTCTACACCAGGCCACTGTGGTATTACAGCAGTATTACTGCTCTACACCAGGTCACTGTGGTATTACAACAGTATTACTGCTCTACACCAGGCCACTGTGGTATTACAGCAGTATTACTGCTCTACACCAGGTCACTGTGGTATTACAGCAGTATTACTGCTCTACACCAGGTCACTGTGGTATTACAGCAGTATTACTGCTCTACACCAGGCCACTGTGGTATTACAACAGTATTACTGCTCTACACCAGGCCACTGTGGTATTACAGCAGTATTACTGCTCTACACCAGGCCACTGTGGTATTACAGCAGTATTACAGCTCTACACCAAGCCACTGTGGTATTACAACAGTATTACTGCTCTACACCAGGTCACTGTGGTATTACACCAGGGGTATGAGCTCTCTGCTGCTCTCACAGAAAGATAGAGAGAGATATAATGCTAATTAGCAGACGCTTTTATCCAAAGTGATTTACAAGTTCATCTAATCTACTGTGAGCGCATACATTTTTAGTATGTGTACAGTATGTAATCTCTGCAGGAATTGAACCTACAACCCTGACATTGCCAGCACCACAAAGGAAAACCTTAACATCCAGTTCTTTTCCCTTTTTTTTTTTTTTTTCTTTTTTCTTTCTTTATTTTAGGGGTCCAGTTGTTGTTTTAGATCCTCATTTGATACATAACTGCCTGCTGTCATCACTCCATCCCTGTGGTTACTCAACCCACAACTCAACCAAACTCTCTGAACACCACTGAAGGAGAGGGGTGAAGCCCCTCCTGCTCCACAGGGCCCCAGTGCATCATGGGGGCTTCCCTTCAGCTCTCAGCACATGCTGCTGTTTAATCACATACCAGCATTATCATTGAGCCCCCTCACACGCTCCAGGGAACACTTCGTACACTTCTCCTGCTCTTCCCTCCACATTCACACCACAATCCTCCCCTCCTCTACCCTCCCCTACCCTACCCTCCAACCTATCAGAGCTCTTGCAGCATGAACTCTTGCAGTCCACCCGATTTAAAGGATAAGAGAATTAATCTAGTGCTGAAAGCATAAGGTACAGCTAGCTAGCACTGCAGTGCATAAAATGTGGTGAGTAGTTGACTCGAAGAGAGAGAAAGACAATAGTTGAACAGTTTTGAACAAATTAATGTCTTCCAAGATTAAGGAGAAGCAAGAGAGAGACAGAGAGAGACATCTATATTTCGTAGTATATATATATATATATATATTACTTTCACTTTCACTTACTTCGCTAGGGACTGCAGCTAGCTAGTTTAGCCTACTTAAACACCTGGTTCAAGCATAGAGGGATGCTATGTTAGCTAGCTGGCTATGGCTATCCAACACTGGAACTCTTCCAAGTCAAGGTAAGCTTTTGGTTTTATAAATGTATTGCCAGCTGGGCCCGTCGGTGTATCTGCTAAACTGCTTGCTGTACACTGTACTGCGTGATTGTAGTGGGTGTACTAATGCGTTAGTTCTAGTAGCTATGTTGACTAAGACGTTAGCTAATATGGTGACAACGATGTAGGCTGTGTATAGCGGTTAGCGGTTATGGTATGAAAGTTTGGCTTGGAAAGGTTTTTTCGCCTGTTCACAGACAGCTTTTGTATTGTGCACTGTCTACAAGTCCACAAGCTAAGGGAAAAGGTAAGAGGAGGAGAGAGCGTAGATGCGAGAAGGAATTATATATACAACAAACTAATTGATCACGCAGTTTATATGTGGCTGCTAGTTCTGTGTTTGCATGTGATCAGGGGTGTATTCATTCCACTGATTCTGTTGAAAAACATTTCTTAAACATAAGCAATCGTAGCGAAACGGGGATAAACAAACCTGAAAATAGAAACTCTCGTTTGCAACTGTTGGACTAATGATTACAACCTAGATCAGCTAGATGCAGGCAAGAGTGTGCAAGGCGGTATTGAATGTGTCATTGTCTGTCACCTTGATTATTCTAATTTCTCTCGACCTGTGCACACACCTACTACTAACTACTCACTACACAACATACACTTAGTATTACTTTCTTAGCTACAGTACCTTCGGAAAATATTTAGACCCCTTGACTTTTTCCACATTTTATTAGGTTACAGCCTTATTCTAAAATGTATTACATTGTGTGTAGATTGATGAGGGGAAAAAACAATCTACACACAATACCCAATAATGACATAGCAAAAACAGGTTTTTTGAATTTTTTGCTAATTTATTAAAAATAAAAAAACGGAAATATCACATTTACATAAGTATTCAGACCCTTTACTGAGTACTTTGTTGAAGCACCTTTTGGCAGTGATTACAACCTCAAGTCTTCTTGGGTATGACGCTACAAGCTTGGCACACCTGTATTTGGGGAGATTCTCCCATTCTTCTCTGCAGATCCTCTCAAGCTTTGTCAGGTTGGATGGGGAGCGTATTTTCAGGTGTCTCCAAAGATGTTCGATTGGGTTCAAGTCCGGGCTCTGGCTGGGCCACTCAAGGACATTCAGAGACTTGTCCCGAAGCCACTCCTGCGTTGTCTTGGCTGTGTGCTTATGGTCGTTGTCCTGTTGGAAGGTGAACCTTCGCCCCAGTCTGAGGTCCTGAGTGATCTGGAGGATCGGGTTCTTGGTCAAACTTCTTCCATTTAAGAATGATGGAGGCCACTGTGTTCTTGGGGACCTTCAATGCTGCAGAACCTTTTTTGGTACCCTTCCCCAGATCTGTGCCTCGACATAATCCTGTCTCGGAGCTCTACGGACAATTCCTTCGACCTTATTGCTTGGTTTTTGCTCTGACATGCACAGCCAACTGTGGGACCTTATATAGACAGGTGTATGCCTTTCCAAATCATGAAAAAGTCAAGGGGTCTGAGTACTTTCCGAAGGCAGTGTACATATCTCCCTGGCATATTACATCATTTATGCAGCAGCATACAGTACATTTTTGGACGCATCTTGTTGTGCTGTGCTCACTTGAACAGGAAGGTGTCGCGGCAGTCCTTCGTGAGCAAATTTTTGTCATTTTTAATTTTTTAATTTTTTGCTAAACAGGTGGGGCTCAAAACAGGTGGGGCTCTGCCCTGAATGATGGGTCGCCACTGGATGCAGGAGCATAGATGTAAGGGTTGTTTGAAAGATGGACGCTGTACAGAATCATGGGAGACTGTGAAAGATGGTTTAGTATTAGCTTGATGATGTTGCCCCTTGAGTTGAACGTCCTACGTAGCCCTGCTTTGGATCCTCTCCTTCCAATGTGTGGATAGTTGCCCTGGGTCTCTCTCTCTCTCTCTCTCTCTCTCTCTCTCTCTCTCTCTCTCTCTCTCTCTCTCTCTCTCCCTCTACTCTCCCTCTCTCTCATATCTCTCTCTCTCTCAGCCCTGCTCTGTTTTCTATATTTTCTAGAGATTAAATCCTTCTAGAGCTAAAACTATGAGAAAGAAAACATGCTTTAGTCCATGAGAATGTGATCTCCAGTCCACTCCTGTCCCCCTGAGCTACACGGGCAGTCAATGATTAATTAATGATAAACCTACTCCTAATGTTGTTGTGTGTCTGGCTGGGATTGTGTTCCAAATGGCACCCTGCTCCCTATATAGAACGATACTTTTGACCAGGACCCATTAGACTTCTACACTATGTAGGGAATAGGTTGCTATTTGGCACGCAGGCTCAGACTGGGTCTGTGAATACATGGATGAATCTATCGGATTGTTATTTTGTATGTTGATTTCTCTGTTTGGTTTCCCACTCATCATCGGGATCTGTGCGTGCGAACAGGAAGAGGATGTGGCTCCTTCTTTTCGTCGGTCCCCTGTTGCAACAGGTTCTTTCCCAGCAGTTCTTTGTTTGAAAAAGCTTAGTGTACTGGCAGACAGACAGACAGGTTTGGGTTTGAATTGTTTGATCATCACGTCATTAGGTTACCTGAAGAAAATAAGATCCTGTGGCTCTCAGCTTTCAAGACAACACTATTCATAGTAAAACAAATATTTGGCAAAATGCCACTAACTGAGAGGGACATCAATTCATGTGACTGGAGGATTATTTTGGCCAAGTGTTTGCGGTAGTATTTTATTTTTCCTTTATTTAACTAGGCAAGTCAGTTAAGAACAAATTCTTATTTACAATGACGGCCTACACCGGCCAAACCCGGACGACGCTGGGCCAATTGTGCGCCGCCCAGTGGGACTCCCAATCACGGCCGGTTGTGATACAGCCTGGAATCGAACCAGGGGGTCTGTAGTGACGCCTCAAGCACTGAGATGCAGTGCCTTAGACCACTGCGCCACTCGGGAGCAACCTGATTTTGCCAACTATTTTTTGGGGTTTGTTTGAATTCATATCAACGATGGGAGACTCTGACCTGTCCTGACCAGATAGTTCTACCAACAACATAGCTAGTGCCCAGATGAAGACACTGTACCGTAGACCCTAACTTCTCCCTCTGTGGTATTTGCCTCGTGATAATTAGCTTCCTGGAACAATCCCAAGGAGACACTGTGTTGTTTATAGACAATATAGTTAATGGAGCTAAATTAGAATTAAGCCGTATTGCAGAGCAGCTGTGTACACACTGAGGGAATCTGTGAGGGAAACCATTAAACCCAATAGCAGACTGATCTGAGAGATGCAGTGAGAACGAAGAATCTGACTTTATAATGGCTGATTGAGGCTGAATGCTTCCAGTGCTGAAGTGCGATGGGCTTTTAACACAGATGTACTTACAGTACAGTATTTATTCTGTGTGTCTATCGTGACAGACTATTACCATTTGGTTCTTGGAGCTGAGATTAGTGTGTGAGATGGGACCAAAGGCTCTCACTGATAACCAGGCTCTACATTGATTATCTAACAATACAGCAGATGAAAATGGATTGCCATGGATGTTTGGTGACTTGAGCCCATTATCACTGGCCTGGTACTATAGTAATTGCTTGACAATGTCAATGACCATAGTAGTTGACAAGACTGCACAAACAGATCTGGGACCAGGCCAGACCAGGCTACACTCATCACAATCACAATGAATAGAAGGAGGATTATGGTCACTTAGCGTCAGTTTGGGGGGAACCCACCAGTCATCTCCTTCCTGGTCACCACCCAGAATTTCAGAGGTTTAAAAAGAACAGAAAGGAATGATTTAAACCTGTATTTATTTTGATTTTATTTGCTGGTCGGAACAGTCGAACGGAACTAAATAAATAATGGTTCTGTTCAGAACGAACCGATTGGAAAATAATGTTGGTTCCAACCCCTGCTTTTTACTCATGTTCACATGCAAAGAAGCGCTCCATTTACCACATAGCAAGACACTAACACGACTGTTAGCTTGACAATGTGCACATTTAGGGAAATGACCAGCAATGTTGTGACGAGTTATACTGTCAATTTGACATCACTGTTTAGTTTTTTGGCATCTCTCTCCAGGTCTTGTGGAGATCCTATTAATGCACCCTCTAGATGTGGTGAAGACCAGGCATGTGTCCCTATAAAACACACACACACACACGCGCCCGAGCACACATACACACTGTACCCCCTCCCATCCACCTCCCCCCCACACACACATACATTTACATGTACATTTACATTTACGTCATTTAGCAGACGCTCTTATCCAGAGGGACTTACAAATTGGTGCATTCACCTTATAGCCAGTGGGATAACCACTTTACAATTATTATTATTATTTTTTATTTTTTTTTGGGGGGTGGGGTGGGGTAAGGGGGAGGGGGGGTTCAGTGTGTATGTGTGTAGGGGGGGTAGAAGGATTACTTTATCCTATCCCAGGTGTTCCTTAAAGAGGTGGGGTTTCAAATGTCTCTGGAAGGTGGTGAGTGACTCCGCTGTCCTGGCGTCGTGAGGGAGCTTGTTCCATCATTGGGGTGCCAGAGCAGCGAACAGTTTTGACTGGGCTGAGCGGGAACTGTGCTTCAGCAGAGGTAGGGAGCCAGCAGGCCAGAGGTGGATGAACGCAATGCCCTCGTTTGGGTATAGGGACTGATCAGAGCCTGAAGGTACGGAGGTGCCGTTCCCCTCACAGCTCCGTAGGCAAGCACCATGGTATTGTAGCAGATGCGAGCTTCAACTGGAAGCCAGTGTAGTGTGCGGAGGAGCGGGGTGACGTGAGAGAACTTGGGAAGGTTGAACACCAGACGGGCTGCGGCATTCTGGATGAGTTGTAGGGGTTTAATGGCACAGGCAGGGAGCCCAGCCAACAGCGAGTTGCAGTAATCCAGACGGGAGATGACAAGTGCCTGGATTAGGACCTGTGCCGCTTCCTGTGTAAGGCAGGGTCGTACTCTCCGAATGTTGTAGAGCATGAACCTACAGGATCGGGTCACCGCCTTGATGTTAGCGGAGAACGACAGGGTGTTGTCCAGGGTCACGCCAAGGCTCTTCGCACTCTGGGAGGAGGACACAACGGAGTTGTCAACCGTGATGGCGAGATCATGGAACGGGCAGTCCTTCCCCGGGAGGAAGAGCAGCTCCGTCTTGCCAGGGTTCATTTTGAGGTGGTGATCCGTCATCCATACTGATATGTCTGCCAGACATGCAGAGATGCGATTCGCCACCTGGTTATCAGAAGGGGGAAAGGAGAAGATTAGTTGTGTGTCATCTGCGTAGCAATGATAGGAGAGGCCATGTGAGGATATGACAGAGCCAAGTGACTTGGTGTATAGCGAGAATAGGAGAGGGCCTACAACTGAGCCCTGGGGGACACCAATGGTGAGAGCACGTGGTGCGGAGACAGCTTCTCGCCACGCCACTTGGTAGGAGCGACTGGTCAGGTAGGACGCAATCCAAGAGTGAGCCGCACCAGAGATGCCCAGCTCGGAGAGGGTGGAGAGGCGGATCTGATGGTTCACAGTATCAAAGGCAGCAGACAGGTCTAGAAGGACAAGAGCAGAGGAGAGAGAGTTAGCTTTAGCAGTGCGGAGAGCCTCCGTGACACAGAGAAGAGCAGTCTCAGTTGAATGACCAGTCTTGAAACCTGACTGGTTTGGATCAAGAAGGTCATTCTGAGAGAGATAGCAAGAGAGTTGGCTAAAGACGGCACGCTCAATTGTTTTGGAATGAAAAGAAAGAAGGGATACTGGTCTGTAGTTGTTGACATCAGAGGGATCGAGTGTTGGTTTTTTGAGAAGGGGTGCAACTCTCGCTCTCTTGAAGACGGAAGGGACATATCCAGCGGTCAAGGATGAGTTGATCAGCGAGGTGAGGTAAGGGAGAAGGTCACCGGAGATGGTCTGGAGAAGAGAGGAGGGGATAGGGTCAAGCGGGCAGGTTGTTGGGCGGCCGGCCGTCACAAGTCGCAAGATTTTATCTGGAGAGAGAGGAGAGAAAGAAGTCAAAGCATAGGGTAGGGCAGTGTGAGCAGGACCAGCAGTGTCATTTGACTTAACAAAAGAGGATCGGATGTCGTCAACCTTCTTTTCAAACTGGTTGACGAAGTCATCCACAGAGAGGGAGGGGGGGGGGGGGGAGGAGGATTCAGCAGGGAGGAGAAGATGGCAAAGAGATTCCTAGGGTTAGAGGCAGATGCTTGGAATTTAGAGTGGTAGAAAGTGGCCTTAGCAGCAGAAACAGATGAAGAAAATGTAGAGAGGAGGGAGTGAAAAGATGCCAGGTCCGCAGGGAGTCTAGATTTCCTCCATTTCCGCTCGGCTGCCCGGAGCCCTGTTCTGTGAGCTCGCAATGAGTCATCAAGCCACGGAGCTGGAGGGGAGGACCGAGCCGGCTGGGAGGATAGGGGACATAGAGAGTCAAAGGATGCAGAAAGGGAGGAGAGGAGGGTTGAGGAGGCAGAATCAGGAGATTGGAGGGAGAAGGATTGAGCAGAGGGAAGAGATGATAGGATGGAAGAGGAGAGAGTAGCGGGAGAGAGAGAGCGAAGGTCGCGACGGCGCATTACCATCTGAGTAGGGGCAGAGTGAGTAGTGTTGGAGGAGAGCGAGAGAGAAAAGGATACAAAGTAGTGGTCGGAGACATGGAGGGGAGTTGCAGTGAGATTAGTAGAAGAACAGCATCTAGTAAAGATGAGGTCAAGTGTATTGCCTGCCTTGTGAGTAGGGGGGGATGGTGAGAGGGTGAGGTCAAAAGAGGAGAGGAGTAGAAAGAAGGAGGCAGAGAGAAATGAGTCAAAGGTAGACGTAGGGAGGTTGAAGTCCCCCAGAACTGTGAGGGGTGAGCCATCCTCAGGAAAGGAACTTATCAAGGCGTCAAGCTCATTGATGAACTCTCCAAGGGAACCTGGAGGGCGATAGATGACAAGGATACACCAAGTATAACTCACTTACCAGTTATACCCATGGCATTTCCATGGAGAGGGGTTTTTTCCAATCTGTTGGGCCTATATTCTGGAGTTCTTCTCATACCAGGGCTTTTTCCCTGCTGTTCAGCTCCGTAGCCTGGCTCTGGCCAGCACTGCATTCTCCCGGCAGTGGGCACATCCCCATGCCAAAAGCCCAAAACCATTTTGTGGAAAATGTAATACATCATTTACCCATTCCACCCAACAAGACGTTTTTATGTTTTGCATATCTCTCAAATGATTTCGTCATTATTTCATTTTATCCTATTCTTTTTCATGGCATGTGGGTTGCTGCTGGAAAAGAAAATAAATCTGAAGCAAAGCGCTGAGTAAAAGAAAGAAAAAGTTTATCCTCTCTCTCTCTCTACTGTATATGCAGTGCATTTGGAAAGTATTCAGACATCTTCACTTTTTCCACATTTTGTTACGTTACAGCCTTATTCTAAAATGGATTAAATTAAAAAATGTCCTCATCAATCTACACACAATACCCCATAATGACAAAGCGAAAACAGGCTTTTAGAAATGTTTGCAAATTTATTAAAAACAGAAATACCTTCTTTACATACACTACCAGTCAAAAGTTTGGACACACCTACTCATTCCAAATCAAATCAAATTTTATTGGCCACATGTGCCGATGTCACGAGTGTCAGTGTAATGCGGTGTATCGAAGTCAGGCGCAGGACAGAACTCTCAGAAACATACTTTACTGAAATAAGTAAAGAATACAACACAGCATACCTCCACACAGGGAGGAACTAACCCGCTCACCAACGACACACAAAATGAAAAACGACCACACACAAAACACATTGGGAGCCACTGGGTTAAATAGGGAAGGAGTGATCACAATAATGGCCAACAGGTGTGTAACAATAGACAACAGGTGCAACATAGAACATAGATCGGCAGCAGCTAGTATTCCGTTGACGACGAATGCCGAAGCCTGCCCGAGCAAGGAGGAGGGGCAGCCTCGGCAGAATCCGTGACAGTACCCCCCGACGCGCGGGCGCGGGGCGAGTCGGATGACTAAGGTGGAAATCCCTCAACATGGAGGGATCGAGGATTTCCCTCCTAGCGACCCAGCAATGCTCCTCCGGACCGTACCCCTCCCACTCCACGAGATACTGCAGGCCTCCCACCCGACGCCTCAAATCTAAGATGGAACGGACCGAGTACGCCGGTGCCCCCTTGATGTCCAGTGGGGGCGGAGGAACCTCCCGTATCTCAGACTCCTGGAGTGGACCAGCTACCACCGGCCTGAGGAGAGACACATGGAACGAGGGGTTAATACGATACTCAGGAGGAAGCTGTAACCTATAACATACCTCTTCAATCTCCTCAGGACTTTGAATGGCCCCACAAACTGCCGACCCAGCTTCCGGCAGGGCAGGCGAAGGGGCAGGTTTCGGGTCGAGAGCCAGACCCGGTCCCCCGGTGCAAACACCGGAGCCTCACTGCGGTGGCGGTCGGCGCTCGCCTTCTGCCGCCCGATGGCCCGCTGCAGACGCACATGGGCAGCGTTCCATGTCTTCTGCGAGCGCCGAAACCATTCATCCACCGCAGGTGCCTCGATCTGGCTCTGATGCCAAGGTGCCAGAACCGGCTGATAACCTAATACACACTGGAATGGAGTAACGTTAGTGGAGGAGTGTCGGAGTGAGTTTTGGGCCATCTCTGCCCAGGGGAGGAAAACCGACCACTCCCCCCGCCGGTCCTGGCAATACGACCTCAGAAACCTACCCACCTTCTGGTTGACTCTCTCCACCTGCCCGTTACTTTCGGGGTGAAACCCTGAGGTCAGGCTGACCGAGACTCCCAGACATTCCATGAACGCCCTCCAAACCCTCGAGGTGAACTGGGAACCCCGATCAGACACTATATCCTCAGGTATCCCATAGTGCCGGAAGACGTGTGTAAATAGGGCCTCAGCAGTCTGTAGGGCCGTAGGGATACCGGGCAGAGGAATGAGGCAGCAGGACTTAGAAAACCGATCCACAACGACCAAGATCGTGGTATTCCCTTGTGAGGGGGGAAGATCTGTCACGAAATCCACCGATAGGTGGGACCACGGTCGTTGTGGAACGGGTAGGGGTTGCAATTTCCCTCTGGGCAGGTGTCTAGGAGCCTTACACTGGGCGCACACCGAGCAGGAGGAAACATAAACCCTCACGTCCTTAGCTAAGGTGGGCCACCAGTACTTCCCACTAAGACAATGCACTATCCGACCGATACCAGGATGACAAGAGGAGGGTGACGTGTGAGCCCAATAGATCAAATGATCGCGGACCTCCAGCGGGACGTACACACGAGAGGAGTGGGTTCGTTACGCAACGCACCGCTCGATGTCCGCGTCCACCTCCCACACCACCGGTGCCACCAGACACGACGCCGGAAGTATGGGGGTGGGCTCCACGGAACTCCCCTCCGTATCATACAGTCGGGACAGAGCATCTGCCTTAGCATTCTGGGAGCCTGGCCTGTACGAAAGGGAGAAACAAAAACGGGTGAGAAACATTGACCACCTTGCCTGGCGAGGGTTTAATCTCTTCGCCGCCCGGATGTACTCCAGATTGCGGTGGTCAGTCAAAATGAGAAAAGGGTGGTTAGCCCCCTCAAGCCAATGTCTCCACGCTTTCAGGGCTTGGACCGCAGCCAACAGCTCCCGATCCCCCACATCATAGTTGCGCTCCGCCGGACTGAGCTTCTTTGAAAAGAACGCACAGGGGCGGAGCTTGGGTGGTGTGCCCGAGCGCTGGGAAAGTACAGCACCTATCCCAGCCTCCGACGCGTCCACCTCCACCGTGAAAGCCAAGGAGGGATCCGGATGAGCCAGGACTGGAGCTGAGGTAAACAGGTTCTTCAGATGATTGAACGCCCTGTCCGCCTCAGCTGACCTCCGCAGACGCACCGGTCCCCCCTTCAGCAATGAGGTAATGGGAGCCGCTACCTGACCAAAGCCCCGGATAAACCTCCGGTAGTAATTGGCAAATCCCAAAAATTGCTGCACCTCCTTCACCGTGGTTGGAGTCGGCCAATTACGCACGGCCGAAATGCGGTCACTCTCCATCTTCACCCCAGACACGGACATGTGGTACCCTAGGAAGGAGATGGACTCCTGAAAGAACAGGCATTTCTCCGCCTTGGCATACAGGTCATGCTTCAACAGTCGTCCAAGTACTTTACGCACCAGGGACACATGCTCGGCCCGTGTAGCGGAGTATATGAGAATGTCATCAATATACACCACTACACCCTGTCCGTGCAGATCCCTGAAAATCTCATCGACAAAGGCTTGGAAGACTGATGGAGCATTCATCAACCCGTACGGCATGGCAAGGGACTCATAGTGTCCTGAGGTGGTGCTGAAAACCAGATTGTACGCGCTCCTGAGATCCAATTTCGTGAAGAAGCGCGCCCCGTGCAGTGATTCCGTCATACATGCTATCAGAGGTAAGGGATAGCTGTACTTGACCGTGATCTGATTAAACCCACGGTAATCAATGCACGGGCGTAACCCACCATCCTTCTTCACGAAAAAGAAACTAGAGGAAACAGGTGAAGTGGAAGGCCGAATTTATCCCTGTCTCAGAGATTCGGAGACATATTTTTCCATAGCCGCCTTCTTCGCCTGTGACAGAGGATACACATGACTCCGGGGAAGTGCAGCGCCTACCTGGAGATTTATCGCACAATCCCCCGGACGATGGGGTGGTAATTTAGTCGCCCTCTTTTTACTGAAGGCGAGAGCCAAATCGGCATACTCGGAAGGAATGTGCACTGTGGAGACCTGGTTTGGACTCTCCACCGTAGTATCCCCCAAGGAAACCCCTACACACCTCCCTGAGCACTGACTGGACCATCCCTTGAGAGCCCTCTGTTGCCAGGAAATAGTGGGGTCATGAGTGGTTAACCAGGGAAGTCCCAACACCACAGGATACGCAGGAGAATCAATCAGATAGAGACGAATCCTCTCCTTATGACCCCCCTGTGTCCTCATTAAGAGTGGTGCGGTAACCTCCCTGATTAGACCTGACCCTAGCGGGCGACTATCTAATGCGTGGACAGGGAAGGGCACATCAACACGAACAGTAGGAATCCCTAAACTATGAGAATATTGACGATCAATAAAATTCCCAGCTGCACCTGAATCCACTAGCGCCTTATGCTGGGAATGAGGAGAAAACTCTGGAAACACAACCTCTATACACAACTGAGCAACAGGGAGCTCTGGGTGAGTCGGGTGCTTACTCACCTGAGATGGTCGACCAGTGCTCTGCTTACTGCCTCGACTCCCTGGGGACCCTCCCCAGCACCGACCCGCAGTGTGTCCTCTGCGGCCACAGTTGGTGCAGGGGACAGCCCCTCTCCTGGTCTCCCTAAGCGCAGCACCTCCGAGCTCCATGGGGGTAGAGTCGGAGGTGCTGGGGGATGGAATGAATGGGCCCTGATAAGAACGTCCGCGGGTCTCCAACAGGTTATCCAGCCTGATGGACATCTCCACCAGTTGGTCCAGGTTGAGATTGGTATCCCTGCAGGCCAGTTCCCGCCGAACGTCCTCCCTTAGGCTGCACCGATAGTGGTCGATCAGGGCCCTCTCATTCCATCCGGCGCTGGCTGCCAAAGTCCTGAACTCCAGTGCAAAATCCTGGGCGCTCCTCCTCTCCTGTCTTAGGTGGAACAGACGCTCGCCCGCCACTCTCCCCTCCGGTGGATGATCGAATACCGCCCGGAAGCAGCGGGTGAAATCCTCGTAGCGGACCAATGTAGCGTCAATTCCTCCCTACTCGGCGTTGGCCCACTCGAGCGCCTTCCCCGACAGACAGGAGATGAGGGCGGACACGCCCTCGTATCCCGAGGGCGCCGGGTGAATGGTTGCCAGGTAGAGCTCTACCTGCAGAAGGAAACCCTGACACCCGGCTGGTGTACCGTCATATGCCCTCGGGAGCGAGAGCCGAATCCCACTGGGCCCAGGTGGTGAAGTGGTGGACTGTGGTATGGGTGGTAGAGTGGTTGGAGGAGGTGTAGGAATGCCACCTCTCTCCCAACGGTCCATAGTATTCATCACCCTCTCCATGGCGGTGCCGAGAGCCTGGATGATACTCTCCTATCGTTGAAATCGTTCCTCCATCAATTTGGACTGACTGGCTGTACCTGCTGACTCCATAAATGGTGCGTGGTTCTGTCACGAGTGTCAGTGTAATGCGGTGGATCGAAGTCAGGCGCAGGACACAGAACTCTCAGAAACATACTTTACTGAATAAGTAAAGAATACAACACAGCATACCTCCACACAGGGAGGAACTAACCCGCTCACCAACGACACACGAAACGAAAAACAACCACGCACAAAACACATTGGGAGCCACTGGGTTAAATAGGGAAGGAGTGATCACAATAATGGCCAACAGGTGTGTAACAATAGACAACAGGTGCAACATAGAACATAGATCGGCAGCAGCTAGTATTACGGTGGCGACGAATGCCGAAGCCTGCCCGAGCAAGGAGGAGGGGCAGCCTCGGCAGAATCTGTGACAGCCGAATACAACAGGTGCAGACATTACAGTGAAATGCTTACTTACAGCCCTTAACCAACAGGGCATTTATTTTTTTATAAAAAAGTAAAATAAAACAACAACAAAAAAGTGTTGAGAAAAAAAGAGCAGAAGTAAAATAAAATAACAGTAGGGAGGATATATATGCAGGGGGGTAACGGTGCAGAGTCAATGTTAGTTGAGGTAGTTGAAGTAATATGTACATGTGGGTTTTTCTTTATTTGTACTATTTTCTACATTGTAGAATAATAGTGAAGACATCAAAACTATGAAATAACACATATGGAATCATGTAGTAACCAAAAAAGTGTTTAACAAATCAAAATATATTTTATATTTGAGATTCTTCAAATAGCCACCCTTTGCCTTGATGACAGCTTTGCACACTCTTGGCATTCTCTCAACCAGCTTCATGAGTAGTCACCTGGAATGCATTTCAATTAACAGGTGTGCCTTCTTAAAAGTTAATTTGTGGAATTTCTTTCCAACTTAATGCGTTTGAGCCAATCAGTTGTGTTGTGACAAGGTAGGGGGGGTATACAGAAGATAGCCCAATTTGGCAAGAACAGCTCAAATAAGCAAACAGCTTAAATAACAGCTCAAATAAGCAAAGAGAAATGACAGTCCCATCATTACTTTAAGACATGAAGGTCAGTCAATACAGAACATTTCATGAACTTTGAAAGTTTCTTCAAGTGCAGTCACAAAAACCATCAAGCGCTATAATGAAACTGGTTCTCATGAGGACCACTACAGGAATGGAAGACCCATAGTTACCTCTGCTGCAGAGGATAAGTTCATTAGAGTTACCTGCCTATGAAATTGCAGTTTTTTATGGTTTATACATTTGCTAAAATTTCTAAAAACCTGTTTCCGCTTTGTCATTATGGGGTATTGTGTGTAGATTGATGAGGAAAATTGTTTATTTAATCAATTTTAGAATAAGGCTTTAACGTAACAAAATGTGGAAAAAGTCAAGGGGTCTGAATACTTTCCTTTCTCCTCTCTTTCTTCCTCTCTCACTCCACCTCTCATTTAACAGTCGCAGTGCTGAGTGCTGTGAGGGTAGAGAGGATGAAGAGAGGTGTGTGAACAGGACCCTCACACCACAGAGAGGAAGAAGAGAGGAGAGTGATCAGGACCCTCACACCACAGAGAGGAAGAAGAGAGGAGAGTGAACAGGACCCTCACACCACAGAGAGGAAGAAGAGAGAGAGTGATCAGGCCCTCACCCAGAGAAAAGAGAGTGAACAGGACCCTCACACCACAGAGAGGATAAAGAGAGGAGAGTGATCAGGACCCTCACACCACAGAGAGGAAGAAGAGAGGAGAGTGAACAGGACCCTCACACCACAGAGAGGAAGAAGAGAGGAGAGTGAACAGGACCCTCACACCACAGAGAGGAAGAAGAGAGGAGAGTGATCAGGACCCTCACACCACAGAGAGGAAGAAGAGAGGAGAGTGAACAGGACCCTCACACCACAGAGAGGAAGAAGAGAGGAGAGTGAACAGGACCCTCACACCACAGAGAGGAAGAAGAGAGGAGAGTGATCAGGACCCTCACACCACAGAGAGGATAAAGAGAGGAGAGTAATCAGGACCCTCACACCACAGAGAGGAAGAAGAGAGGAGAGTGAACAGGACCCTCACACCACAGAGAGGAAGAAGAGAGGAGAGTGATCAGGACCCTCACACCACAGAGAGGAAGAAGAGAGGAGAGTGAACAGGACCCTCACACCACAGAGAGGAAGAAGAGAGGATAGTGATCAGGACCCTCACACCACAGAGAGGAAGAAGAGAGGAGAGTGAACAGGACCCTCACACCACAGAGAGGAAGAAGAGAGGAGAGTGAACAGGACCCTCACACCACAGAGAGGAAGAAGAGAGGAGAGTGATCAGGACCCTCACACCACAGAGAGGAAGAAGAGAGGAGAGTGATCAGGACCCTCACACCGCAGAGAGGAAGAAGAGAGGAGAGTGAACAGGATCCTCACACCACAGAGAGGAAGAAGAGAGGAGAGTGATCAGGACCCTCACACCACAGAGAGGAAGAAGAGAGGAGAGTGAACAGGACCCTCACACCACAGAGAGGAAGAAGAGAGGATAGTGATCAGGACCCTCACACCACAGAGAGGAAGAAGAGAGGATAGTGATCAGGACCCTCACACCACAGAGAGGAAGAAGAGAGGAGAGTGATCAGGACCCTCACACCACAGAGAGGAAGAAGAGAGGAGAGTGAACAGGACCCTCACACCGCAGCCGCTCAGCCATCCATCCATAAACAGCTTGTGGGCCCCTCCACCTTCCCCTCTACACTACCCTGCCCCTCACTTTCCCCTCTATACTACCCTGCCCTCCACCTTCCCCTCTACACTACCCTGCCCCTCACCTTCCCCTCTATACTACCCTGCCCTCCACCTTCCCCTCTTCACTACCCTGCCCCTCACCTTCCCCTCTACACTACCCTGCCCTCCACCTTCCCCTCTACACTACCCTGCCCTCCACCTTCCCTTCTACACTACCCTGCCCTCCACCTTCCCCTCAGCACTACCCTGCCCCTCACCTTCCACTCTACACTACCCTGCCCTCCACCTTCCCCTCCCCCCCTCTACACTACCCTGCCCTCCACCTTCCCCTCCCTCCCTTCTACACTACCCTGCCCTCCACCTTCCCCTCTACACTACCCTGCCCAGCACCTTCCCCTCTACACTACCCTGCCCTCCACCTTCCCTTCTACACTACCCTGCCCCCAACCTTCCCCTCCCCTCTATACTACCCTGCCCTCCACCTTCCCCTCTACACTACCCTTCCCTCCACCTTCCCCTCTACACTACCCTGCCCTCCACCTTCCCCTCTACACTACCCTGCCCTCCACCTTCCCCTCTACACTACACTACCCTTCCCTCCACCTTCCCCTCTACACTACCCTGCCCTCCACCTTCCCCCACTACCCTCCTCCACCTTCCCCTCTACACTACCCTGCCCTCCACCTTCCCCTCTACACTACCCTTCACCTCTACACTACCCTGCCCTCCACCTTCCCCTCTACACTACCCTGCCCTCCACCTTCCCCTCTACACTACCCTGCCCTCCACCTTCCCCTCTATACTACCCTGCCCTCCACCTTCCCCTCTATACTACCCTGCCCTCCACCTTCCCCTCTACACTACACTACCCTGCCCAGCACCTTCCCCTTTACACTACCCTGCCCTCCACCTTCCCTTCTACACTACCCTGCCCCCAACCTTCCCCTCCCCTCTATACTACCCTGCCCTCCACCTTCCCCTCTACACTACACTACCCTGCCCAGCACCTTCCCCTCTACACTACCCTGCCCTCCACCTTCCCCTCTACACTACCCTTCCCTCCACCTTCCCCTCTACACTACCCTGCCCAGCACCTTCCCCTCTACACTACCCTGCCCTCCACCTTCCCTTCTACACTACCCTGCCCCCAACCTTCCCCTCCCCTCTATACTACCCTGCCCTCCACCTTCCCCTCTACACTACACTACCCTGCCCAGCACCTTCCCCTCTACACTACCCTGCCCTCCACCTTCCCCTCTACACTACCCTTCCCTCCACCTTCCCCTCTACACTACCCTTCCCTCCACCTTCCCCTCTACACTACCCTGCCCTCCACCTTCCCCTCTACACTACCCTTCCCTCCACCTTCCCCTCTACACTACCCTGCCCTCCACCTTCCCCTCTATACTACCCTGCCCTCCACCTTCCCCTCTACACTACCCTGCCCTCCACCTTCCCCTCTACACTATCCTGCCCTCCACCTTCCCCTCTACACTACCCTGCCCTCCACCTTCCCCTCTACACTATCCTGCACTCCACCTTCCCCTCTACACTACCCTGCCCAGCACCTTCCCCTCTACACTACCCTGCACTCCACCTTCCCCTCTACACTACCCTGCCCTCCACCTTCCCCTCTACACTACCCTGCCCCCCCACCTTCCCCTCTACACTACCCTGCCCTCCACCTTCCCTCTACACTATCCTGCACTCCACCTTCCCCTCTACACTACCCTGCCCAGCACCTTCCCCTCTACACTACCCTGCACTCCACCTTCCCCTCTACACTACCCTGCCCCCCACCTTCCCCTCTACACTACCCTGCCCTCCACCTTCCCCTCTACACTACCCTTCCCTCCACCTTCCCCTCTACACTACCCTGCCCAGCACCTTCCCCTCTACACTACCCTGCCCTCCACCTTCCCTTCTACACTACCCTGCCCCCCACCTTCCCCTCCCCTCTATACTACCCTGCCCTCCTGCTTCCCCTCTACACTACCCTGCCCTCCACCTTCCCCTCCCTTCTACACTACCCTGCCCTCACCTTCCCCTCTACACTACACTACCCTGCCCAGCACCTTCCCCTTTTTACTACCCTGCCCTCCACCTTCCCTTCTACACTACCCTGCCCTCTACCTTCCCCTCTACACTACCCTGCCCTCCACCTTCCCTTCTACACTACCCTGCCCTCTACCTTCCCCTCTACACTACCCTGCCCTCCACCTTCCCCTCTACACTACCCTGCACTCCACCTTCCCCTCTACACTACCCTGCCCTCCACCTTCCCCTCTACACTACCCTGCCCTCCACCTTCCCTTCTACACTGCCCTCCCCTAAGCCTCCACCTTCCTCTCCCCTCTACACTACCTTCCCCACCACCTTCCCCTCTACATTACCCTGCCCTCCACCTTCCCCTCCCATTTACATTGCCCTTCTCTCCCCACCACCTTCCCCTCTACACTACCCTGCCCTCACTTTCCCCTCTACACTACCCTGCCCCCACCTTCCCCTCAACCATTCACCCTTTCCCTCAACCCTCCTCCCCCTCCCCTACCTCTCCACCTTCCCCTCCCATCTACACTGCCCTACTCTCCCCTCTACCTTCCCCTCTACACTGCCCTTCTCTCCCCTCTACCTTCCCCTCTACACTGCCCTTCTCTCCCCTCTACCTTCCCCTCTACACTGCCCTTGTCTCCCCTCTACCTTCCCCTCTACACTGCCCTTCTCTCCCCTCTACCTTCCCCTCTACACTGCCCTTCTCTCCCCTACACCTATACCTTCATCTCAGTAATCTTCTAAATGTACTTACATTTTAATGTGATGTTCTGGTGCCTCTAGGGCAATTCAGAAGGCTGATTGAGGACCTTATTACTGATGAATGTGTTTGTTATTTATGACGTCTTTTTCATTCTGCTTGCATTTTGTATTTATATTTTAATGTGTGTATTTATGTAATATATGTAATTCAGGGCTCATCTGTAAAAGAGACCTTGGTCTCAGTATGACTCCCTGATAGAATAAAGGTGAAATAAAACATAAAAATCTCTGCAACGCCCTCCTCTCCCCTCCACCCTCCCCTCTGCTCCCGTCCTCCCCACCACCTTCCGCCCACCCCTCCACCCACCCTCAGTAAATTCTGCTGCTTTTCTGTCATTTACAGCAGTAGTTTCTTGGTAAATAAACTTTAGAGGCCTTTGCCTTTTAAAAAGTGAGACTGTTGCACTTTGAAGGTGGAATGGATGCCACCACCAGAAGAGAAGAGAGAGGAGGAGAGGAAAAGCAGGAGGGAAGAAAGGAGGAGGCTGTTGGAAGAATACACAAACACACACCGATTACACACACACTCAAACACACACGCAGACACGCAAACACACACACGCAAACACACACAGACATGCAAACACACGGAAACACACACACACACACGCAAACACACACAGACATGCAAACACACACACAGACACACAGAGAGTGGCCGGGCAGTGTTGTACTAGTAGATATCTGATACTCTGGGGGCCTGTTGTGTGATTTACAGCCCTGTGTAGAAGGTATAGAGGCTTTATTACAGGTAAGGGCTGACCACAGCCTGTCTGTCTCACACACAGGGGTCAGGGTTAAAAGTGCAAGTGCTATTTTCATTGTAATGCTCTTCCATAAAGAGTGATAAAAGCAACAGCTTTATGTTATTGATCTGTTTTGAGGTTTTGCGCCTGTGTATCCCTGTGTCTCTGCCTGGCCCATCAACCAGAGAGAGAGAGAGAGAGAGAGAGTGAGTGTGTGTGTGTGTGTGTGTGTGTGTGTGTGTGTGTGTGTGTGTGTGTGTGTGTGTCCGTGTCTGTGCCTGCCTGGCCCATCAACCAGAGAGAGAGAGTGAGTGTGTGTGTGTGTGTGTGTGTGTGTCCGTGTCTGTGCCTGCATGGCCCATCAACCAGAGAGAGAGAGAGTGTGTGTGTGTGTGTCCCCATGTCTGCCTGCCTCATCAATCGGTAGCACTTTTTTAAAAGTACTTATCTATCCATCCATCCATATATCCATCTATCTATCTGTTTGTGCATATCTAGTTTCATTCTCTGTGTCTTCAGGACATTGGACTAGAAGTCCTTATTCCATAGGTCTGTGAATGCAGTCTTGTTTAATAGATGGAATAAACAGATAACTATTTCTATTTTTTAACTCTAACCCGTTGCCAAGACCAGAAATATGGAACTTTTATTGAATCTGCCTCTTTAAACTTCAGGAGGTTCCTGGCTGCTGAAGGACACACTACATACTCTCTCTCTCTCTCTCTCTCTCTCTCTCTCTCTCTCTCTCTCTCTCTCTCTCTCTCTCTCTCTCTCTCTCTCTCTCTCTCTCTCTCTCTCTCTCTCTCTCTCTCTCTCTCTCTCTCTCTCTCTCTTCTCTCTTCTCTCTCTCTCTCTCTCTCTCTCTGTCTCTCTCTCTCTCTCTCTCTCTCTCTCTCTCTCTCTCTCTCTCTCTCTCTCTCTCTCTCTCTCTCTCTCTCTCTCATACACATACGCATACAAACACACTCACACACTCACAACATCTACACGTTTGCTTATATACACAGCAGAATATACAGTTGAAGTCGGAAGTTTACATACACTTAGGTTGGAGTCATTAAAACTCGTTTTTCAACCACTCCACAAATTTCTTGTTAACAAACTATAGTTTTGGCAAGTCGGTTAGGACATCTACTTTGTGCATGACACAAGTCATTTTTCCAACAATTGTTTACAGACAGATTATTTCACTTATAATTCACTGTATCACAATTCCAGTGGGTCAAAAGTTTACATACACTAAGTTGACTGTGCCTTTAAACAGCTTGGAAAATTCCAGAAAAGGATGTCATGGCTTTAGAAGCTTCTGATAGGCTAATTGACATCATTTGAGTCAATTGGAGGTGTATCTGTGGATGTATTTCAAGGCCTACCTTCAAACTAAGTGCCTCTTTGCTTGACATCATGGGAAAATCAAAAGAAATCAGCCAAGACCTCAGAAAAAAAGTGTAGACCTCCACAAGTCTGGTTCATCCTTGGGAGCAATTTCCAAATGCCTGAAGGTACCACGTTCATCTGTACAAACAATAGTACGCAAGTATAATCACCATGGGACCATGCAGCCGTCATACCGCTCAGGAAGGAGACGCGTTCTGTCTCCTAGAGATTAACGTACTTTGGTGCGAAAAGTGCAAATCAATCCCAGAACAACAGCAAAGGACCTTGTGAAGATGCTGGGGGAAACGGGTACAAAAGTATCTATATCCACAGTAAAACGAGTCCTATATCCACATAACCTGAAAGGCCACTCAGCAAGGAAGAAGCCACTGCTCCAAAATCGCCATAACAAAACCAGACTACGGTTTGCAACTGCACATGGGGACAAAGATCGTACTTTTTGGAGAAATGTCCTCTGTTCTGATGAAACAAAAAAATAACTGTTTGGCCATAATGACCATCATTATGTTTGGAGGAAAGAGCCGAAGAACACCACCCCAACCGTGAAGCACGGGGGTGGCAGCATCATGCTGTGGGGGTGCTTTGCTGCAGGAGGGACTGGTGCACTTCACAAAGTAGATGGCATCATGAGGAAGGAAAATTATGTGGATATATTGAAGCAACATCTCAAGACATCAGTCAGGAAGTTAAAGCTTGGTCACAAATGGGTCTTCCAAATGGACAATGACCCCAAGCATACTTCCAAAGTTGTGGCAAAATGGCTTAAGGACAACAAAATCAAGGTATTGGAGTGGCCATCACAAAGCCCTGACCTCAATCCTATAGAAAATGTGTGGGCAGAACTGAAAAAGCGTGTGCAAGCAAGGAGGCCTACAAACCTGACTCAGTTACATCAGCTCTGTCAGGAGGAATGGGCCAAAATTCACCCAATTTATTGTGGGAAGCTTGTGGAAGGCTACCTGAATCGTTTGACCCAAGTTAAACAATTTAAAGGCAATGCTACCAAATACTAATTGAGTGTATGTAAACTTCTGTCCCACTGGGAATGTGATGAAAGAAATAAAAGCTGAAATAAATAATTCTCTCTACTATTATTCTGACATTTCACATTCTTAAAATAAAGTGTTGATCCTAATTGACCTAAGACAGGGAATTTTTACAAGGATTAAATGTCAGGAATTGTGAAAAACTGAGTTTAAATGTATTTGGCTAAGGTGTATGTAAACTTCTGACTTCAACTGTATACACACACTAGCTAGCTAATTGGGACAGAGAAGCGGGAGCTGAACTCTATTAGTAGGTGGGAGGCTTGGAGCCGGAGCCGGCCAGGCTGACTGGTACCTGATGAAGCCTTTACACACACATACACACATCTCCACTGGACTCACTCTCTCTCTCTCTTTCTCTCCCTCTCTCTCTCTCTCTCTCTCTCTCTCTCTCTCTCTCTCTCTCTCTCTCTCTCTCTCTCTCTCTCTCTCTCTCTCTCTCTCTCTCTCTCTCTCTCTCTCTCTCTCTCTCTCTCTCTCACTCACTCTCTCTCTCTCACTCACTCACTCACTCACTCACTCACTCACTCACTCACTCACTCACTCACTCACTCACTCACTCACTCACTCACTCTCACCCTCACTCACTCTCTCTCTCTCTCGCTCTCACTCTCAGTCTCACCCTCACTCACTCACTCTCTCTCTCTCCACTCTCACTCTGTCTCACCCTCACTCACTCTCTCTCAGCTCTCTCTCTCTCTCTCTCAGCCAGGCCAGGCATGGTTCTTATTAGGGCCTGGCTGGTTAGCTCCTGCTCCTGTCTTTTATGTCAACTTCCCCAAATTGGACTTCAAGCGACTGGAGTAAATTCATTTTTCCCACTGAGCCGCCAAACATGAAATCAAAGGGATTTTTAATTGACTTTCTATTCTGAAGGGGAAACCTGATCAAATATGTAGTGTACCTGAGGATTCACGTTTACTCATTTCTCCAAATGAGGGCCCACTCCCATCTCGTCTGGAAGTGGGAGGTGGAAGGACAGACTTGTGTGCGTTCCAAATGGCACCCTTTTCCCTATAAAGTGCACTACTTTTGGCCCATATGGTGCCATTTGGAACGTAACCTCAAGTACCGGTAGTTCAGACAGAAATTGAACAATGAACACTCCTATAATAACACTATGATATGGTAATTTAGCAGACAATTTTATATATTTTTTACTTACAGAACTGTCTATTGACTGTGACATACACAGTATACAGGGTGACTCATATAATACACAGAGACCTTAGATAAGCCTTTCCCATTCAACAAGTTTAGAACAATGAGCTCTTCGGGACAGGGATTAAGTAATGATCACTCAGTCAGAATATTATGAAAATAAAATTTCTTCTCCCTTAGATAAAGGAAGATACGAGATAAGAGCAATGAGTTGTGGAAATCCAGGCTGGCTGTTAGCAGATGATCTGCCTGTGTCCTGTGTTTTTAGGGTTGGACTCCACAGGGTAACTGACCATCCCTAGCCCTGACCCTGGTTACACACACACAGTTACTGATCTCTAGTAACAACCACATCGATTTAACATCTCTCTCGCTGTTTCTCTCTATACCTCTCTCTCTTTATCTCTATCTTTCTCTCAGCTCTGTCTAGCTCTGACCCCGGTGTTCCTCACCTCCAGTAACTACCAGCTCCATGTATCTCCCATCGGAGTGAGCCTCAGACGGCCCATAGAGGGCTTATAAGACAGGTATCACCTCCCCTCAAAACTGATGCAACTGAGCACAAATTATTGTGCATATACAGTGAGGGAAAAAAGTATTTGATCCCCTGCTGATTTTGTACGTTTGCCATCTGACAAAGACATGATCAGTCTATAATTTTAATGATAGGTTTATTTGAACAGTGAGAGACAGAATAACAACAAAGAAATCCAGAAAAATGCATGTCAAAAATGTTATAAATTGATTTGCATTTTAATGAGGGAAATAAGTATTTGATCCTTCTGCAAAACATGACTTAGTACTTGGTGGCAAAACCCTTGTTGGCAATCACAGAGGTCAGACGTTTCTTGTAGTTGGCCACCAGGTTTTCACATATCTCAGGAGGGATTTTGTCCCACTCCTCTTTGCAGATCCTCTCCAAGTCATTAAGGTTTCGAGGCTGACGTTTGGCAACTAGAACCTTCAGCTCCCTCCACATATTTTCTATGGGATTAAGGTCTGGAGACTGGCTAGGCCACTCCAGGACCTTAATGTGCTTTTTCTTGAGCTCGATTTTGGTCTCACCTGACCACAACACTTTCACCCAGTTCTCCTCTGAATCATTCAGATGTTCATTGGCAAACTTCAGACGGGCCTGTATATGTGCTTTCTTGAGCAGGGGGACCTTGCGGGCGCTGCAGGATTTCAGTCCTTCACGGCGTAGTGTGTTACCAATTGTTTTCTTGGTGACTATGGTCCCAGCTGCCTTGAGATCATTGACAAGATCCTCCCGTGTAGTTCTGGGCTGATTCCTCACCGTTCTCATGATCATTGCAACTCCACGAGGTGAGATCTTGCATTGATTCTTCCATTTGCGAATAATCGCACCAACTGTTGTCACCTTCTCACCAAGCTGCTTGGCGATGGTCTTGTAGCCCATTCCAGCCTTGTGTAGGTCTACAATCTTGTCCCTGACATCCCTGGAGAGCTCTTTGGTCTTGGCCATGGTAGAGAGTTTGGAATCTGATTGATTGATTGCTTCTGTGGACAGGTGTCTTTTATACATGTAACAAACTGAGATTAGGAGCACTCCCTTTAAGAGTGTGCTCCTAATCTCAGCTCGTTACCTGTATAAAAGACACCTGGGAGCCAGAAATCTTTCTGATTGAGAGGGGGTCAAATACTTATTTCCCTCATTAAAATGAAAATCAATTTATAACATTTTTGACATGCGTTTTTCTGGATTTTTTTGTTGTTATTCTGTCTCTCTGTTCAAATAAACCTACCATTAAAATTATAGACTGATCATTTCTTTGTCAGTGGGCAAACGTACAAAATCAGCAGGGGATCAAATACTTTTTTCCCTCACTGTATAGTGTGTTTGCAGGTATTTGTGATATATGATCTAAGGCAGGGTTCCCCAACTGGTGGTTTTATTTGGCCCCCCAAGTTTTTTTTGACATAAGTCTGTAAAAACACCAGGAAGTCAGCTGTAAGTGATTTTAATTTAGGAAAACTGTTCCCAAGTATTCCCATGGATAATAGAGATGTGATCATATACAAATGTAACCAAGGTTGGAGAAATAATTATGTTTTTGTCAAATATTATCTCTGTTTGGGCTTCTTGCTGTCAATTTGCAGTCTACAAATCATTTGTAATTATGTTCCAGCCCCCCGACCATCCGCTCAAGAAAAAATCATCCGCGGCTGAATCTAGTTGATGAAGGGGAAAGGGGATACCTAGTCAGTTGCACAACTGAATGCATTCAACCGAATTGTGTGTTCCGCATTTAACCCAACCCCTCTGAATCAGAGAGGTGCGGTGGGCTGCCTTAATCGACGTCATCGGCGCCCGGGGAGCAGTTGTGGTTGGGGGTCATGCATAGTATTTAGGGTACAATGTGTATTATATGTGTTGTGTTGTACAGATAGTTAACAGTTGATTACCCCTGACCCCTGACCCCCCTGCCACCCCTCCAGAACGTAGTATAGTACAGAGTAAACAGTTGATTACCCCCGACCCCTGAGCCCTCTGCCACCCCTCCAGAACGTAGCATGGGTAGGACGAGGAATGTGGCTCTTGTGATGTGTGCGTGCGTGCTAGCGTTTGTGTGTGTTTGTGGGCATGTGCACGTATGTGTGTGTGCGCATGTGTTTGTGCGTGTGTGCATACTCCAAAGAGACAGTGGGGCTGCGTGGTCGTGCAGTTCCAACCCCCCCATTAACCTGGAAAGCACCTAGTTACATGGTTCACGGGTCATGGGTCATGGGTCATGGGTCTCAGCTCACTTGGAGGTAACAAAGGGTGTCGGGCGGCGCTCTGGGCAGGGGGGTGGGGGGGATGCTCCGGGGCTGGGCCATCTGACTCTGATCAGCCAGGCCACTAGGCTGGCCGGCCTGACGCTGGGACTCTGGGATGCTACTCCTTCATTAGAGAGGACTAAACACACGCACACACAGAGGGAGAGAGACACACACACGTATGTATGTACACACACACACACACATTAGAGGACTAAAGAGCCCACAGCTCCCTTCATGGTGGGATCCTGTTACATTATAGGGCCCCACCCTCTGCATGTACAGTGCATTTGGAAAGTATTCAGACCCCTTCACTTTTCCACATTTTGTTACGTTACTGCCTTATTCTAAAATAGATTAAATTGTTTTTTTCCCGCATCAATCTACACACAATACCCCATAATGACAAAGCAAAAACCGTTTTTTATACATTTTTGCAAATGTATTAAAAATAAAAATCTGAAATATCACATTTGCATAAGTATTCAGACCCTTTACTCAGTACTTTGTTGACCCTTTGGCAGCGATTACAGCCTTGAGTCTTCTTGGGTATGACGCTACAAGCTTGGCACACCTGTATTTGGGGAGTTTCTCCCATTCTTCTCTGCAGATCCTCTCAAGCTCTGTCAGGTTGGATGGGGAGCGTCGCTGCACAGCTATTTTCAGGTCTCTCCAGAGACGTTAGATCGGGTTCAAGTCCGGGCTCTGGCTGGGCCACTCAAGGACATTCAGAGACTTGACCCGAAGCCACTCCTGCATTGTCTTGGCTGTGTGCTTAGGGTCATTGTCCTGTTGGAAGGTGAACCTTCGCCCCAATCTGAGGTCCTGAGCGCTCTGGAGCAGGTTTTCATCAAGGATCTCTGTGTACTTTGCTCCGTTCATCTTTCCCTCAATCCTGACTAGTCTCCCAGTTCCTGCCGCTGAAAGACATCCCCGCAGCATGATGCTGCCACCACCATGGTGCCAGGTTTCCTCCAGACGTGACGCTTGGCATTCAGGCTAAAGAGCTCAATCTTGGTTTCATCAGACCAGAGAATCTGGTTTCTCGTGGTCTGAGAGACCTTTAGGTGCCTTTTGACAAACTCCAAGCGGGCTGTCATGTGCCTGTTACTGAGGAGTGGCTTCCGTCTGGCCACTCTACCATAAAGGCCTGATTGGTGTAGTGATGGTTATTTTTATTTAACCTTTATTTAACTAGGCAATTCAGTTAAGAACAAATTCTTATTTACAATGACGGCCTACTTGTAAAGCCCCCCCGGCCAAGCCCTCCCCTTACCCGGACGACGCTGGGCCAAATGTGCGCTGCCCTATGGGACTCCCGATCACGGCCGGTTGTGATACAGCCCGGAATCGAACCCAGGTCTGTAGTGACGCCACTAGCACTGCGATGCAGTGCCTTAGACCGCTGCGCCACTCGGTTGTCCTGTTGGAAGGTTCTCCCATCTCCACAGAGGCACTCTGGAGCTCTGTCAGCATGACCATCTGGTTCTTGGTCACCTCCCTGACCAAGGCCCTTCTCCCCTGATTAATCAGTTTGGCCGGGCGGCCAGCTCTAGGAAGAGTCTTGGTGGTTCCAAACTTCTTCCATTTAAGAATGATGGAAGCCACTGTGTTCTTGTGGACCTTTGATGCTGCAGACATTTTTTGGTAACCTTCCCCAGATCTGTGCCTCGACACAATCCTGTCTTGGAGCTCTATGGACAATTCCTACGACCTCATGGCTTGGTTTTTGCTCTGACATGCACTGTCAACTGTGGGACCATATATAGACAGGTGTGTGCCTTTCCAAATCATGTCCAATCAATTGAATTTACCACAGGTGGACTCCAATCAAGTTGTATAAACATCTCAAGGATGATCAATGGAAACAGGATGCACCTGAGCTCAATTTTGAGTCTTATAGCAAAGGGTATTTTATTTGTCATTATGGGTATTGTGTAGAGATTGATGAGGATTTCTATTTATTTTATCCATTTTAGAATAAAGCTGTAACGTAACAAATGTGGAAAAGGTCAAGGGGCCTTAATACTTTCCGAATGCACTGTACACTGTAGGTCTTACAACACACTGTCCTATTTCTATACACACCCCTCACTTCCTCATCATACCCATTGATACTCAATACCTCCTTTCTCTAATCCACACACTTCCCTACTATGTTGCCATCATTCAACATCCAAAACAGAAGTTCACTCACAGGGAAAATAAAGTGAATCTAATCTAATACCATATATACCCCGTCTTTGTATACCACCTGCCCCCATCCCACTTCCCAGGGTTAACAAATGCTTGTGTAAACACAAGATAAGCTAGCTCAGGGCCAATTTTAGCCTGGGGCCAATCTTAGCCCAGGGCCAATCTTAGCCCAGGGCCAATCTCTCCCAGGGCCAATCTTAGCCTGGGGCCAATCTTAGCCTGGGGCCAATCTTAGCCCAGAGCCAATCTTAGCCCAGGGCCAATCTTAGCCCAGGGCCAATTTTAGCCTGGGGCCAATCTTAGCCCAGGGCTAAGAACAATGCAGTATGAAAAGGCCTTAAGTATGTATTTCTTAGTTGGATAGTTAACGCTACTCTTCACTCAACATGAGTTTGTGAGTAACACACACACACACTCACACTCACGACCGAGTCCACCAGAGACACAACTCTGCTCCCTGATTAGAAAAACCTGGGGCTTCGCCATGCCTCGGGGCAGTATCCATGACAACCCAGCCTCCATTGGATCCCAGAATGGATGGAAGTATGTCTCTGCTTGGGGGCTGGAAAGTGATTTTTGATGAGGACCTTCGACAGATGATGTCCAGTCCTGTATGTAATGGCACAGTGTGTGCATGTGCATGCGTGCTGGCATTCGTCCGTGCATGTGTTTGTGGATAGCCTAGAGCTTCTTCTCTCCCCCTCTCCTCCTCTACCTCCTACCCTCTCCCCCTCTCCTTCCTACCCCCTCTCCCCCTCTACCTCCTACCCTCTCCCCCTCTCCTTCCTACCCCCTCTCCCCCTCTACCTCCTACCTCCTGGAGGAATCCCTGACACATTGCTCAAACAGCAGGCTGTCCTCCTGGAGGAATCCCTGACACAGTGCTCAAACAGCAGGCTGTCCTCCTGGAGGAATCCCTGACACAGTGCTCAAACAGCAGGCTGCCCTCCCGGAGGAATCCCTGACACAGTGATCAAACAGCAGGCCACAAAGAACTGAGGGGCTGATAGCTGATCCTTCCCTTGTAAAGGAACATGCAGGTCAGCAGCCGTCAAGTCTCCTCCTAAAGCTCCTAATCCTGTATCCTACCCAGTGAGACTCCCCTCAGACTGTGTGCCTGTGTGCAGAACTCTGACCAGTCTCTAGCCTATTTAACTCACAGTGCGGAGTCAACACGGATCATGTACCGTAGGGAGAAGATGGTAGCTATACTGAACAAAAATATAAACGTATCATGCAACAATTGCAACGATTTTACTGAGTTACAGTTCATAGAAGGAAATCAATCTTTTGAAATGAATTCATTAGGCCCTAATCTATGGATTTCACATGACTGGGCAGGGACACAGCCATGGGTGGGGCTGGGAGGGCGTAGGCTACACTTGGCCTGCGGTTGTCACAGTGTCATAATATACAGTATACTTTACAGGCTCAGGTTTTACCAAGGAAACACTCAGGGTACTCAGGTTTCACCAAGGACCAAGGAAACACTCAGGGTACACAGGTTTCACCAAGGAAACACTCAGGGTACTCAGGTTTCACCAAGGAAACACTCAGGGTCCTCAGGTTTCACCAAGGAAACACTCAGGGTACTCAGGTTTCACCAAGGAAACACTCAGGGTACTTTTCTTCTCTCTGTGTGTATGTGTGATGTGTGTTAGGTGTGTGTGGGTGTGTTACGGCTAAGTCGCCCACTGTCAGAGGAGTCTCCAAAACTCTGCAGCATTTCCTCACTACAAAGTGGTGCCTACTATCCTGTCCTTTGGGCTATAATGTACTGGGCTATTCCTAGATCTACTGAGCTCTCCTGTGTTGTGCTCAGCTGTTCCTCCCTGGCCTTAGTCTTCTCCTCTAGCTCAACCTGTACATTCCACTTCTTTTGAAGAAGTTCAGTAAGTTGAGCGAATCATCCGCATGGGGGTTTTTCTGCTCTTTCTGTTGACTTTGATTCAAAAAGTTCAATTCATGGACACCACTGAAGCTCTTTATCGACCTATTCCTCTACTACTACTACTACTACTACTACTACTAATACTGCTACTACTACTACTACTACTACTACTACTACTACTAATAATAATAATAATAATAATAATAATAATAATAATACTACTACTACTACTACTACTACTACTACTACTACTACTACTACTACTACTACTACTACTGTTACTACTACTACTACTACTACTAGTGCTACTACTACTACTACTACTACTACTACTACTACTAGGCTACTAATATTGCTACTGCTGCTACTACTAATACTACTACTACTGCTACTACTACTACTACTACTACTACTACTACTACTACTACTGCTGCTGCTGCTGCTACTGCTACTACTCCTACTCCTACTACTACTACTGCTGCTGCTACTGCTACTACTATTACTACTACTAGCAAAGTTGACCCTTCTATCACCGTCTCCGGGTCTCTCATCGGGTAGCTTTATGCCATTCTTCCTGGCCTGGTGTAAGACAGAAGTCAGATCAGCGCAGTGTGATCCTAGAGAAGAGGGGTCACAGTATATGAGACAACACACACACACACACACAGGGCTGAGGGGTCACAGTATATGAGGAGGAGACATCTGGTTCCCAGGGACAGAGAGAGGTAGCTTCACGGTGGGGAACCACACAAGTCATGTTTATCTGAACACACACACAGGGTTAGGACCAGTAGGAGACAGGGTTAGGGCCAGTAGGAGACAGGGTTAGGGCCAGTAGGAGACAGGGTTAGGACCAGTAGGAGACAGGGTTAGGGCCAGTAGGAGACAGGGTTAGGGCCAGTAGGAGACAGGGTTATGGTTAGGGCCAGTAGGAGATGGGGTTAGGGCCAGTAGGAGACAGGGTTAGGACCAGTAGGAGACAGGGTTAGGGCCAGTAGGAGACAGGGTTAGGGCCAGTAGGAGACAGGGTTAGGGCCAGTAGGAGACAGGGTTAGGGCCAGTAGGAGACAGGGTTAGGACCAGTAGGAGACAGGGTTAGGGCCAGTAGGAGACAGGGTTAGGGCCAGTAAGAGACAGGGTTAGGGCCAGTAGGAGACAGGGTTAGGGCCAGTAGGAGACAGGGTTATGGTTAGGGCCAGAAGGAGACAGGGTTATGGTTAGGGCCAGTAGGAGACAGGGTTAGGGCCAGTAGGAGACAGGGTTAGGGCCAGTAGGAGACAGGGTTAGGGCCAGTAGGAGACAGGGTTAGGGCCAGTAGGAGACAGGGTTAGGACCAGTAGGAGACAGGGTTGGGGCCAGTAGGAGACAGGGTTAGGGCCAATAGGAGACGGGGTTAGGGCCAGTAGGAGACGGGGTTAGGGCCAGTAGGAGACAGGGTTAGGGCCAGTAGGAGACGGGGTTAGGGCCAGTAGGAGACAGGGTTAGGGCCAGTAGGAGACGGGGTTAGGGCCAGTAGGAGACGGGGTTAGGGCCAGTAGGAGACAGGGTTAGGGCCAATAGGAGACAGGGGTAGTAGCCACGTCATGGAGATGTCATGGCTGTGTCTCTGTAATAACCATGTAACAGCCTCCCTCCCTCCACACGCTGCAGTCTGCCGACCTGCCTGCCTGCCACACGGAAGGCTTCATAAACTGGTAGGGTTAGGTACACACACACACACACACACACACACACACACACCGTGCAGGCATGGATGCTCACACACACACACACACTCTCTCTCTCTCTGTCTGTATCTCTGGTCCAGTGGGGCTGTGCTGCAGGTGAAACCCAACCTGGCCTGGCCCAGACCAAACCCTGCAGTCCTGCCTGGTCACAAGCGCCAAGAGTTTATCACTTCCCTTCTCCTTCTCTCCTCTCTTTTTCTCATCCCCCCATCTCTCATCTTCTCCCTCTTCTTTATCTCTTTCCCTCCAAAGGGTTGGCTTTATTGGCCTCCCTCCTGCCTCCCTCCGCCCCTCCTCCTCTCCTCCTCCTCCCTGCCTCCTCCCCCTCTCTTCACTAATGAATGAATTACATTTTATTTTCATGTCAAATCGCCAGTTGGCAATTCTTCTGGTGTTCTGTGCAGTGCCCACCGCATAAAGAATGAAAAATAAATCAATACATAGTAGTAGATAAGATTATCCAAGCATTAATAACAACCCTAGAGCAGTAACAAAAAAAATTTGTAAAGGAAAGGATTTTATATTTCAGAATGGGATTTAGTGTTATTACCATTCCCTGTTGTTGACATTTTTCATCAATCACTTTAAAGTGTGCATGTCTCCTGGAATTATCATCAAACTTTACAAACACTGAAATAAGAAGATAAGGCTGTAATCCATTAAGATATAGCATCCTGTATAGATAGATATATTTCTGTATATTTCTGTCGTTAACTAGCACTATGCTAAGTTCTTCGGTCAATACAGTAACATTGATGATGATGTGATTTATCCGGGCAATCTCTTGGCGGATGTTAGAGAGGAACCATTTTGTTTTGGTCTCTCCCTCCCTGCTCTAATGAGCGATTGGTCCTCCCTAACTTGGGCTCTGACTGGATGCTGTCCTGCCCTCTGATTTCCATGTTGTATCATTTAGGTTAGAAAGTTGCTCTGCTCTTAACCTCATGTACCGATGCTAGGGACTTCTGCCATCTTTATGATGTCGCTCATTAAAATTAACTGTCTGGCTGTAAAAAATAGATTTCCTTTTAATGCTGCCTTCTGGATTCTCTTATGCACTTCAGATCTCAGATGAGGAATAACTAACGGAGCCCGACTCCTCTCTCTCTCTCTCTCTCTCTTTCTCTCTCTCTCTCTCTCTCTCTCTCTCTCTCTCTCTCTCTCTCTCTCTCTCTCTCTCTCTCTCTCTCTCTCTCTCTCTCTCTCTCCCTCACTCTCGCTCTCTCTTCCCCTCTCTCTCTCTACCTCTCTCTCTTTCCCTCACTCTCTCTCTCTCTCTCTCCACCATTCATTTACTGTTTTTCCATGTCTTTCGTTTTTTCCCTGCTTTCTGTCCGGGCACTTTACGCTCTGTCATCACGCTCTGTCATCACGCTCTGTCATTACGCTCTGTCATCACGCTCTGTCATGACGCTCTGTCATGCAGGAGGGTGTAAGCAAACAGACTGGGACACTGGGACTCGCTCTATAGTGACCTGTCCACATAGATACCAACAAACAATCACTATCTGACACTAAGCTATTAAAACATTTACGATGGAGTACATTACGTATTTTCTAATCATAGATGTAATAAATATCACAACAGATTTATTTGAGGGCCCAGGAAATATTTACATCATAATTCCATAGTATTTATTATTTACAATGACTTTTTGGATAGAAGGGGTTTAAAGTGTTAAATGTCATTGTGGGAGAGACTGCCCCCTCCCCTCCCCTCCCCTCCCCTCCCCTCCTCTTCTCCCTCCCCTCCCCTCCTCTCCTCTTCTCCTCTCTTCCTCCCCAATCCTCTCCTCTCCTCTCCTGTCACACAGGGAATGCCCAACACAATTTAACAAGGCAAATTTTAAAAGACCCCTTTTAAAAGAGCGGTCTGCCCCTTTAAAGCAGGCCCATCAAACCTCTTGCCTTTTGATCAACCCAATAACCCCTGCCCCTTCTCATCGGCAGTTCTTTTAAACCATCATTATTGTGTGTGTGTGTGTGTGTGTGTTTGCGTGTTGGTCCCTGATCCCAGGACCCCATTACCTCTGGGGTCCGTTGGGGGACACTGCCCCTGATCCCAGGACCCCATTACCTCTGGGGTCCGTTGGGGGACACTGCCCCTGATCCCAGGACCCCATTACCTCTGGGGTCCGTTGGGGGACACTGCCCCTGATCCCTGGTGCTCTGTTTGGCCCTGCTGATCCTGTCTATAAAACCACAAAGCCAGGGGTCGCTGTACCCAGCTGTACCCCGCTACCCCACCCTCATTTAATCCACCTCTCTCCCAAATGGCACCCTATTCCTGTCAAAAACGTTGAGAGACGGGTCGGACCAAGGTGCAGCGTGAAAAGCGTACATGTTTATTAACTAAATAAACATTCAACAAAACAAGAAACAACGTCACGTGAAGTCCAAAGGGCTATACACATACCAGCCTAACAGGAACAAGATCCCACAATACACAGTAGGCAATAGGCTACCTAAGTATGATCCCCAATCAGAGACAATGAGCGACTACTGCCTCTGATTGGGAATCATACCCGGCCAGACATAGAAATAGAATAACTAGAACCTAAACATAGAAAATCTAACATAGATACTCACGCCCTGACCAAACCAACTAAAGACAACCGGCCTCTCAAGGCCAGGGCGTGACAGTACCCCCCAAAGGTGCGTACTCCAACCTGACTCATTAGGGGAGGGTCCGGGTGGGCTTTCAGCCTCGGAAGCGGATCCTGCTCCGGGCGTGACGACCTCTCCCTCTCTGCCTCCCCGTTGCGCCCCTGGTCTGGTCTGGACCTCGGCGCGATGCTTCCCCTCTCCTTCCTCCCACGATGCACCAAGCCCTGTCTGGACCCTGGTGTGGGAGACCCCGAACCTGGAGAGGGGCTGACGTCTGGGCCTGGATCGGCAATCCCCCCACGATGCACCAAGCCCTGTCTGGACCCTGGTGTGGGAGGCCCCGACCCTGGAGAGGGGCTGACTTCTGGGTCTGGAGTGGAGCCGCTGACTGGAGCTGAACTGGACCCCGGTGAAGCGGACTGCTCTGGCTCTGGAGTGGAGCCGCTGACCGGAGCTGAACTGGACCCCGGTGGAGCGGACTGCTCTGGCTCCGGAGTGGAGCAGCTGACCGGAGCTGAACTAGTCTCCAATCTCTGGGCTAACAGAATCACCAACCTGCCCTGGCCTTCACCCCCTCACCTGGTTGGCCTCGTGGCGCAGCTCCCAGGGCCTGTAAAGCCGGGCCAAGACCACAGAGAGTGGGGGGTGGTGACAACTGTCAAAGTAGGGGAGAGGAGGGGAGTGGAGAGGGGGAAGTGACTGTCGATGAATTCACACATCTCATCACCTCAGAGTATATCTCATCCGGTTCTGGCCCGGGGAGAGAGGGATGAAGAGAGGAGAGAGAGAGGGAGGCTGGGAGTGTGATGTTTTAAAGAAGCCCCTGGGCTTTCCCCTGGTTCCTGTCCTTTCTGCCCGTCTGCCTGTCAGCTGAGTTTACAACGGCAGGACAGATGCTGCTGGCTCCAACGATCCGCCAGAGCAGAGTCCTCTTTACCATCCGAACAACACTCAGTATTTGTCTGCCTCACATTAAGACTGGAAACTCCTTGTCTACTCTATAGAACCCCTTGTCTACTCTATAGAACTCCTTGTCTACTCTATAGAACCCCTTGTCTACTCTACAGAACCCCTTGTCTACTCTACAGAACCCCTTGTCTACTCTACAGAACCGCTTGTCTACTCTACAGAACCCCTTGTCTACTCTACAGAACCGCTTGTCTACTCTACAGAACCCCTTGTCTACTCTACAGAACCTCTTGTCTACTCTATAGAACTCCTTGTCTACTCTACAGAACCCCTTGTCTACTCTACAGAACTCCTTGTCTACTCTACAGAACCCCTTGTCTACTCTATAGAACTCCTTGTCTACTCTATAGAACCCCTTGTCTACTCTACAGAACTCCTTGTCTACTCTACAGAACTCCTTGTCTACTCTACAGAACCCCTTGTCTACTCTACAGAACCCCTTGTCTACTCTACAGAACCCCTTGTCTACTCTACAGAACCCCTTGTCTACTCTACAGAACCGCTTGTCTACTCTACAGAACCCCTGCCTTGGCAAACTGGATATTCTCATGCAGGGAAAATTGCGATCATCATGATCAGTATGTTTTATTTCAGCTCTTCTTCACATGAATTGTGAAAGGCAAGTCTACACTAGTCTAGTAGCTAGCCAGTAGTCACACTCTCCTCCCACACCAAGACCCCTGAGGCCTGAGGCTTCCTATTCCTCCAGGCCCACGGGCCTCCTCTCCTCCTCCTCCTCCTACTCCCCCCTCTCCACTGGAGGCTTGAGGTTTCCCTCTCTTCTCCTCCTCTCCACTGGAGGCTTGAGGTTTTTCTCTCCTCCTCCTCCTCATCCTCCTCTCCACTGGAAGTTTCAGGCTTCCTTCTCCTCCAGGGCCATGGCCTCCTCTCTCTGGTCGTCCTCCCCATTATCACTCTCTCCTTAGGCCTAACTGTTTGGTCCTGTATTTTATGACAGGGTAGAGAAGGGCCATGAGGAAATGAGGTGACCCCAGGGTCAGTAGTGGAGTCAGGGGGCTGAGACCGGACCATGGCCCTGCTGCCCTGCCACCTCCACCCGTTAGCTCTCTCCATCTTTGTCCATCTCACTCTCTTTCTCTCGCTCTCTCTCTCTCTCCTCTCTCTCTCTTCTCTCTCTCTCTCTCTCTCTCTCTCTCTCTCTCTCCACCTCTCTCTCGGACACTCCACCTCTCTCACTCTCTGTCTGTCTCTCTCCCCCCCTCCCCGACCCTGAGCCGAACTGGCCAAGGGCGAGAGAGTCACAGCAGCAAGATTTGTGGCCCGTTGCCATGAGAAAAGGGCAACCAGTGGAGCACAAACAACATTGCAAATACAACCTATATTTATCGGTTTATTTATTTTTCCTTTCATACTGCAACTACTAGCACATTGTTACAACACTGTACATAGCCAATAACATAACATTTGAAATGTCTATATTATTTTAAAACTTTTGTGAGTGTAATATTTAGTAATGTTTCCCTTATTTATTTCCCTTTTGTGTATTGTCTATTCCATTTGCTTTGGCAATGTAAACATATGTTTCCCATGCCAATAAAGCCCTTTGATTTGAGAGAGAGAGAGAGAGAGAGAGAGAGAGAGAGAGAGAGAGAGAGAGAGAGAGAGAGAGAGAGAGAGAGAGAGAGAGAGAGAGAGAGAGAGAGAGAGAGAGAGAGAGAGAGAGAGAGAGAGAGAGAGAGAGAGAGAGAGAGAGAGAGAGAGAGAGAGAGAGAGTGAGTACCTGAGAGAGACAGAGAGAGTACCTGAAAGAGAGAGAGTACCAGAGAGAGACAGAGACAGAGAGAGAGAGACAGAGACAGAGACAGAGAGAGAGAGGCTACTAAAGGACAGGACCCCTTCCAGACTTGACCCTGGACTCATATGCCTTTAATTAAGCTCCATTTGAATTTGTTTACAAGTCCCACTGGTCTTAAATCTTCCGGGTCTGTGCCCCCACCCCACGGCACCCCAATGCCCCCGTACACCCCTCCAACACCCCACTCCTCCCTCTCACAGTCCACCTTTTTCTTCCACTTCTTCTTTTCTTTCCTTCTTGTCTTTAATATGGTGTTGGACGTATCTTTATTACTCTGTTTTTACTGGGGCTCAGCCACGGATTACAAGCTATTGGGGAATCCACCAAATAGGATTTTGGGGACACCCCCTATAAGATGTGTTGGCGATATAAAAGGTCTGCTCACTCCACTAAACCTCACTCTCCTCTCCCCCTTCTCCTACCTCCTCTCCCTCCCCTGCCCCGTCCCTCCCCTGTCCTTCCCCCTCCCCTCTTCTCCCCCTCATCCCTCTCTCCTCATCCCACTAAACCTCCCCCTCCTCCCCCGTCCTCTCCCGTTAGGACCCGGGGCCCTTTATGGCCCCATCAGGCACCCGCCTGGACGACTAACTGCTGACCTCATGACCTGCCAGTCAGAGACATATGAGGAGAGAATCTTTCTCTTCTTCTCTCTCCTTCTCCTGTCCCTTTCCCTCCCAGACTCCTCTCCACTATGTCTCCGTCACTGGCCCCTCTTCTGTCTCTTGTTGTCTCTTTCTTTCCTCTGTCTTCCAGATGTTTGTTTATGGGAATGTTCAGGGGTGCTTTTTTTAAGTTAATGTGCTGATTGGTGATTCTGTTTGCTGTGCCATCCTTTTCAAATCCCTTTAAAGCATCCCAACCTTCTCTTCCCCAAATGTATAACCCTTCCTAACCATCCTCTCACCAATAGCCCAGCCTTCATGGCCCTCAACCTACTCCTGTTCACAGCTCTCACTCCCAACCTCGCCAATGCTCTGCAGCGCTCAGCCATCCCTTTACCAAACCCCTCTATATCCTCTCACCTCCACCATTTGTATCATGTAAACGATTTACACAGAGCTCAGGCATCTTTATTAGGGGGTTAGCAGCATGTTTAGTACAACACAAAATCCCATCAACTGCTTCTATCATATTAAAACATTTACACGTAACCCAAGAGCTGTTACAATGCTTCCTACTTGCGTGTTAGCAGAGTTCAGCGCTAGTTACATAAATCCTGGTCCTGGGGAGTTTGGGGGCTAATTGGATATTGTCTGGGTTAAGTAAATGTTAGACTTCTCCTATGGCCTGGAGAGACCTGAGGTTAGGAAGGGAGGAAGAGGGAAAGCGAGGAGGAGGAGGAAATGGCTAATATGATTACATTTACACCATGATGATGTCCCTCTGAATTGAATCTACCACATGCCTGTAGTCAACATTACAAGATGAGAGTTTGTCAAGGAACCGCCATATCCTCATTGGGAAAACTTATCCTCATTGGGATAACTTATCCTCATTGGGATAACTTATCCTCATTGGGATAATATGTGTACAACATATTTTCCATGCATTTAACAAAAATCCATAGATTTGCCATAGCTGTGTTTGAGGTTTGTAGTATATAATGTGTTTGTTCTAATAAGATGTATCTTCTGTCAGGTTTCAGATCCAGAGAGGCACCAGTGATCCACACAGCTACAAGAGTCTCGCTGACTGCTTCAGAACCATCTCCCGCAATGAAGGGTCAGTGTCTGCTAGCCAGTACATATCCCCTTTTAACCTTGACACAATAGCACACAGTATAGACTTACTATACTCAGCACTGCTCAGGTGTTCAATGTACACCCCCATGTTTCCTGTCTGAAGCAGGTGTGTGTTCCTGTGTCATTTAGTGTGTAGGGCAGGGTTGATTAAATGATGGGTCGGGACCCAATGTGGGCCCTGGGCATGTGAGAGGTGGGTCACGAGTTATGAAAATACATCTATCATCACACACTATTTCTTCTTAATTTGGGTCGTTAGATGGCGATTTGGGTCGCAGGAGGACGGTCAATTTCTCATTTGGGTCTTGAGCTGAAAAAGCTTAACAACCCCTGATGTAGAGAAATAACAAGGCAAAGTGCACAGATTTTACTGAAAAGATGGTGACCGTAGTATAAAATGATTGTTATCGTTTTTCAATCTGTTTTTTGTCTGTATTCTGAATTCCCTGTTCATTAGGGAAGTTATCCAACATCTTGCTCTATCTTTAACAGAGAGATAAGTGAAGGCTCTGTATTAAGCGCCTTGTGCAGTTTTGCACAGTTTTCAGTAAGAATAACTCATTCGGAGTCAATCTGAATAGAAAGAATAAAAGGAATGAGATTTACCCTCTTTTTCTCCCAAATTTCGATCTTGTCTCATCGCTGCAACTCCCCAACGGCCTCGGGAGGCGAAGGTCGAGTTATGCGTCCTCCGAAACATGACCCGCCAAACCGCACTTCTTAACACCCGCCAGCTTAACCCGGAAGCCAGACGCACCTGAGGAAACACTGTTCAACTGTCGACCGAGGTCAGCCTGCAGGTGCCCAGCCCGCCACAAGGAGTCGCTAGAGCGCGATAAGCCAAGTAAAGCCCCCGCGGCCAAACCCTCCCCTAACCCGGACGACGCTGGGCCAATTGTGCACCGCCCTATGGGACTCCCGATCACGGCCCGTTGTGATACAGCCCGGGATCGAATCCGGGTCTGTAGTGACGCCTCTAGCACTGCGATGGAATGGGACTTCTTCTAACTCTAACGCTCCCTCCCTCCCAGCACTGTGGCTCTGTGACAGGGACATTGTGCAGAGCCAGGTGAAAGTACGTGCCACACAGCCTGTTTATGGACAGACGAAAGCTTTATAGTGGATATAAAATGTATCTGTTGGGAGTGAACACGCTAAGAGAGGCCGACTGGCATGTGAGTGCATTTGTGTGTCTGTGTATATGTGCTGTGATAGGCTGGCTGGTGACAGTTGGGGAACTCCTTTGCTGGCTACCAGCCCACAATGCCTGTGTGTGTGTGTGTGTGTGTGTGTGTGTGTGTGTGTGTGTGTGTGTGTGTGTGTGTGTGTGTGTGTGTGTGTGTGTGTGTGTGTGTGTGTGTGTGTGTGTGTGTGTGTGTGTATCCGTGCGTGCGTGAGTGAGTGTGGGTGGGTGCATTTGAGTATGTGTCTACTGTCTATGTGTAGGTGTGTATGCATGTTAGGATCTGCCTGTAAGAGGGAGGATAATGTTGGTGAACTTCTGTGGACCTAGATCATTTTTAAAAAACGGACAAACATTTGCCAACCATGACAACTACTGAAATATTATTCTGGGTTGTTATTGTCAACAATGACAAGTATTTCATAGGAATTCTGTCTCACCCTTATCTTTATCAGCAGTCTTCTATGGAAGTCCCAGCACACAGCGGCTATTATGGGAATCCTCTGAGTAATGGGATGGGAGGGGTGTTGACTTGACTGACAACATGGTGGCCGCAGTAGTTTAATGAAAGAGAGAAGAGAGAAGAAGAAGAAGAAGAAGAAGAAAAGAAGAAGAAGAAGAAGAAGAAGAAGAAGAAGAAGAAGAAGAAGAAGAAGAAGAAGAAGAAGAAGAAGAAGAAGAAGAAGAAGAAGAAGAAGAAGAAGAAGAAGAAGAAGAAGAAGAAGAAGAAGAAGAGCTGTCTTTGGAGACTTCAGTAATACACCACTGCTGAAGATGAGAATATGAAATACTCTGTAATAATACTCTTCAATTGTTAGAGTATTTACATTTTATAGGGTATTTTACAGTATTTAATATTCTCATCTTCAGCAGCAGAGTATTATTGTATTACTGAAGTCCTACTTATCAGTGTTAGTAGGCTATATGTTATCTGAGTCTGTAATCATTCTCCAGTAGACAGTACCTAGATCAACTCCAGACCTACCCACTTAGTTATCATTTATACAAATACTGCCAGGCCTCCAATGTTGTGGAATTATTCTTTAAAATAAACGTATTTTGTCAGTTCAGGCATGGACTGAGCTAACACTAAGCTAACACTGAGAAAACTCTCTGTCTGTCTGTCTGTTTCGGGCTGTGGACTAGTAACCTGAACCCCTCAGCCCAAGCCTGACAATTAGAATAAAAAGGAAAGTAAAGAAATTAGAATATTCCCATCTGCGACATGAGCCTTAAACACTTACTTGGTTTTTATATTGATAATGAAGGTGCATTCGGAAAGTATTCAGACCCCTTGACTTTTTCCACATTTTGTTACGTTACAGCCTTATTCTAAAATTGATTAAATTGTTGTTTTTCCTCATCAATCTACACACAATACCCCATAATGACAAAGAAACAACAGGTTTTTAGACATTTTTGCAAATGTAATAAAAATAAAAAACTTAAAAATTACATTTACATAAGTATTCAGACCCTTTACTTAATACTTTGTTGAAGCACCTTTGGCAGCGATTACAGCCTTGAGTCTTCTTGGGTATGACGCTACAAGCATGGCACACCTGTATTTGGGGAGTTTCTCCCATTCTTCTCTGCAGATCCTCTCAAGCTTACATTACATTTTACATTTTCGTCATTTAGCAGACGCTCTAATCCAGAGCGATTTACAAATTGGTGCATTCACGTTATGATAGCCAGTGGAACAACCACTTTACAATTATTGTTTTTTTTGGGGGTGGGGTAAGGGGGGGTAGAAGGATTACTTTATCCTATCCCAGGTATTCCTTAAAGAGGTGGGGTTTCAAGTGTCTCCGGAAGGTGGTGAGTGACTCCGCTGTCCTGGCGTCGTGAGGGAGCTTGTTCCACCCTTGGGGTGCCAGAGCAGCGAACAGTTTTAACTGGGCTGAGCGGGAACTGTGCTTCCGCAGAGGTAGGGGGGCCAGCAGGCCAGAGGTGGATGAACGCAATGCCCTCGTTTGGGTGTAGGGACTGATGAGAGCCTGAAGGTACGGAGGTGCCGTTCCCCTCACAGCTCCGTAGGCAAGCACCATGGTCTTGTAGCAGATGCGAGCTTCAACTGGAAGTCAGTGGAGTGTGCGGAGGAGCGGGGTGACGTGAGAGAACTTGGGAAGGTTGAACACCAGACGGGCTGCGGCATTCTGGATGAGTTGTAGGGGTTTAATGGCACAGGCAGGGAGCCCAGCCAACAGCGAGTTGCAGTAATCCAGACGGGAGATGACAAGTGCCTGGATTAGGACCTGTGCCGCTTCCTGTGTAAGGCAGGGTCGTACTCTGCGAATGTTGTAGAGCTTGGACCTACAGGATCGGGTCACCGCCTTGATGTTAGCAGAGAACGACAGGGTGTTGTCCAGGGTCACGCCAAGGCTCTTTGCACTCTGGGAGGAGGACACAACGGAGTTGTCAACCGTGATGGCGAGATCATGGAACGGGCAGTCCTTCCCCGGGAGGAAGAGCAGCTCCATCTTGCCGAGGTTCAGCTTGAGGTGGTGATCCGTCATCCACACTGATATGTCTGCCAGACATGCAGAGATGCGATTCGCCACCTGGTTATCAGAAGGGGGAAAGGAGAAGATTAATTGTGTGTCGTCTGCGTAGCAATGATAGGAGAGGCCATGTGAGAATATGACAGAGCCAAGTGACTTGGTGTATAGCGAGAATAGGAGAGGGCCTAGAACTGAGCCCTGGGGGACACCAGTGGTGAGAGCACGTGGTGCGGAGACAGATTCTCGCCATGCCACCTGGTAGGAGCGACCTGTCAGGTAGGACACAATCCAAGAGTGAGCCGCGCCAGAGATGCCCAACTCGGAGAGGGTGGAGAGGAGGATCTGATGGTTCACAGTATCAAAGGCAGTAGATAGGTCTAGAAGGACGAGAGCAGAGGAGAGAGAGTTAGCTTTAGCAGTGCGGAGAGCCTCCGTGACACAGAGAAGAGCAGTCTCAGTTGAATGACCAGTCTTGAAACCTGACTGGTTTGGATCAAGAAGGTCATTCTGAGAGAGATAGCAAGAGAGTTGGCTAAAGACGGCACGCTCAAGAGTTTTGGAGAGAAAAGAAAGAAGGGATACTGGTCTGTAGTTGTTGACATCGGAGGGATCGAGTGTATGTTTTTTGAGAAGGGGTGCAACTCTCGCTCTCTTGAAGACAGAAGGGACATAGCCAGCGGTCAAGGATGAGTTGATGAGCGAGGTGAGGAAAGGGAGAAGGTCTCCGGAAATGGTCTGGAGAAGAGAGGAGGGGATAGGGTCAAGCGGGCAGGTTGTTGGGCGGCCGACCATCACAAGTCGCAAGATTTCATCTGGAGAGAGAGGGGAGAAAGAAGTCAAAGCATAGGGTAGGGCAGTGTGAGCAGGACCAGCGGTGTCATTTGACTTAACAAACGAGGATCGGATGTCGTCAACCTTCTTTTCAAAATGGTTGACGAAGTCATCCACAGAGAGGGAGGAGGGGGGGAGGGGAGGAGGATTCAGCAGGGAGGAGAAGGTGGCAAAGAGCTTCGTAGGGTTAGAGCTCTGTCATGTTGGATGGGGAGCGTCGCTGCACAGCTATTTTCTGGTTTCTCCAGATATGTTAGATTGGGTTCAAGTCCTGGCTCTGGCTTGGCCACTCAAGGACATTCAGAGACTTGTCCCGAAGCCACTCCTGCGTTGTCTTGACTGTGTCCTTAGGGTCGTTGTCCTGTTGGAAGGTGAACCTTCGTCCCAGTCTGAGGTCCTGAGTGCTCTGGAGCAGGTTTTCCTCAAGGATCTCTCTGTACTTTGCTCTGTTCATCTTTCCCTCGATCCTGACTAGTCTCCCAGTCCCTGCCGCTGAAAGACATCCCCGCAGCATGATGCTGCCACCACCATTCTTCACCGTAGGGATGGTGCCAGGTTTCCTCCAGACGTGAGTGACGCTTGGCCAGAGAATCTTGTTTCTCATGGTCTTTTGGCAAACTCCAAGCGGGCTGTCATGTGCCTTTTACTTGAGTTGCTTCCGTCTGGCTAAGTGGTTGAGTCTGAAGCTAAAAAAACAACCAGACATATTATCAGTTTTCACATTATAACAGCCTCTCTCTCTCTCACTCTCGCTCTCTCTCTTTCTCTCTCTCTCTTGTTCTCTCCCGCTTAGTCTCAGACAATATATTCTCAGCCTTCAGATTCAAACAACCCTTCAACCAGCCAACCAGTATATTATCAGCCTTCAGATTCAAACAGCCCTTCAACCAGCCAACCAGTATATTCCCAGCCTTCAGATTCAAACAACCCTTCAACCAGCTAACCAGTATATTCTCAGCCTTCAGATTCAAACATCCCTTCAACCAGCCAACCAGTATATTCTCAGCCCGCCCCTCTCTCAGCTAGCCACTGTATTCTCAGCCCCCAGATTCATGGCTGTGTCACCCTGCATGAGGCGCTTTAGAAGTCATGTGGGTTAACCACCTCCAGAAGCCCTGATATCCTCCTCCTTCTCACTCCCCTCAGGTTGCATCGTAGGACCAAATCACCTTCCTGTTAGTTTATCTTCTTCTTCTTCAAGAACTTTAGCTGGGCTTGATTGAGCTTGCCGTGTCGCAATAAAACCAATAAAATATTCCCTATTAATGTAAACCCCACACATCAGGGCACTCCAGGCAGGCTCAAGCAAACACTCAAAAGTATTTGAAAGATTTCAAATACTTTTTGAACCCAGATCTATGCAATTCAGTAGTTTCATTTGAACAGTTAGTGGGTTGTTGGATGTGTCAGATTAGCTTTTGATGACCTCTAGAAGAACACACTGTGTTTTTGTCTTGTGATGAAACCTGACCGGTGTTCCTTGTGTCCTATATGAGCTCCCTTGAGATTCTCTTTCTCTGGCAATGTCAAGGTTAAAACAGCCACTAGGGAAACAGTAATATTTGCAGATGAAGCATGCAGGTTGTCTCCTGGGTGTTGAAGAGGGAGAGAATGTCCTGCCTGTGACTCACCTCTCATATTTATCATGTTAAAGCAGGTGAGACAGAACCAAATCAAATCAAATCAAATTGTATTTGTCACATGCGCCGAAATGCTTACTTACAAGCCCTTAACCAACAATGCAGTTTTAAGAAAATAAGAGTTAAGAAAATATTTACTAAATAAACTAAGGTAAAAAAAGTAACACAATAAAATAACAATAACGAAGCTATATACAGGGGGTACCGGTACTGAGTCAATGTGCGGGGGTACAGGTTAGTCGAGGTAATTGAGGTAATAACTAATGTAGGTAGCGGTAGTGACTATGCATAGATAATAAACAGCGACTAGCAGCATTGTAAATATATATATTATTTAAGGGGGGAGGGGTCAATGCAAATAGTCCGGGTAGCTATTTGATTAATTGTTCAGCAGTCTTATGGCTTGGGGGTAGAAGCTGTTGAGGAGCCTTTTGGACCTAGACGTGGCGCTCCGGTACCTCTTGCTGTGAGGTAGCAGAGAGAACAGTCTATGACTTGGGTGGCTGGATTCTTTGACAATTTTTTGGGCCTTCCTCTGACACCCCCTAGTATAGAGGTCCTGGATAGTACTCACTACCCTCTGTAGCGCCTGACGGTCGGATGCCGAGCAGTTGCCATACCAGGCAGTGATGCAACTGGTCAGGATGCTCTCAATGGTGCAGCTGTATAACATTTTGAGGATCTGAAGACCCATGCCAAATCTTTTCAGTCTCCTGAGGTGGAATTCGTTGTCGTGCCCTCTTCATGGCTGTCTTGGTGTGTTTGGACCATAATAGTTTGTTGGTGATGTGGACACCAAGGAACATGAAGCTCTCATCCTGCTCCACTACAGCCCCGTCGATGAGAATGGGGGCGTGCTCGGTCCTCCTTTTCCTGTAGTCTACAATCATCTCTTTTTCTTGATCACGTTGAGGGAGAGGTTGTTATCCTGGCAGCACATGGCCAGGTCTCTGACCTCCTCCCTATAGGCTCTCATCGTTGTCGGTGATCAGGCCTACCACTGTTGTGTTGTCGGCAAACTTAATGATGGTGTTGGAGTAGTGCTTGGCCATGCAGTCATGGGTGAACAGGGAGTACAGGAGGGGACTGAGCACGCACCCCTGAGGGGCCCCCGTGTTGAGGATCAGCGTGGCAGATGTGTTGTTACCTACCCTTACCACCTGGGGGCGGCCCGTCTGGAAGTCCAGGATCCAGTTGCAGAGGGAGGTGTTTAGTCCCAGGGTCCTTAGCTTAGTGATGTGCTTTGAGGGTACTATGGTGTTGAACGCTGAGCTGTAGTCAATGAATAGCATTCTCACGTAGGTGTTCCTTTTGTCCAGGTAGGAAAGGGCAGTGTGGAGTACAATAGAGATTGCATCCTCTGTGGATCTGTTGGGGTGGTATGCAAATTGGAGTGGGTCTAAGGTTTCTGGGATAATGGGGTTGATATGAGCCATGACCAGCCTTTCAAAGCACTTCATGGCTACAGACGTGAGTGCTACGGGTCGGTAGTCATTTAGGCAGTTTACCTTAGTGTTCTTGGGCACAGGTCTGCTTGAAACATGTTGGTATTACAGACTCAGTCAGGGACAGATTGAAAATGTCAGTTTAGACATTTGCTAGTTGGTCAACGCATGCTCGGAGTACGCGTCCTGGTAATCTGTCTGGCCCTGCGGCCTTGTGAATGTTGACCTGTTTAAAGGTCTTACTCACATCGGCTACGAAGAGCGTGATCACACAGTCGTCCGGAATAGCTGATGCTCTTATGCATGCTTCAGTGTTGTTTGCCTCGAAGCGAGCATAGAAGTAATTTAGTTTGTCTGGTATGCTCGTGTCACTGGGCAGCTCGCGGCTGTGCTTCCCTTTGTAGTCCGTAATAGTTTGCAAGCCCTGCCTTATCCGACGAGTGTCGGAGCCGGTGTAGTACGATTCAATCTTAGTCCTGTATTGACGAGTCAATTGTCATACTTAAGTACATTTTATACATCAAATTCCTTATATTAAGCAAACCAGACGGCACAATTTTCTTATTTTTTAAATTTACAGACAGCCAGGGGCTCACCAACACTCAGACATAATTTACAAACACAGTATTTTTGTTAAGTAAGTCCACCAGATCAGAGGCAGTAGGGATGACAACGCACTATATTGATAGTTGCGTGAATCAGACCATATTGCTGACCTGTCTAAGCGTTTGAAATGTAACAAGTACTTTTGGGTGTCAGGTAAAATGTATGGAAGAAAAAAGTTCAAATTTATTTTAGGAATGTAGTGGAGTAAACGTAAAAGTAGTCAAAAATATAAATAGTAAAGTACAAATACCCCTAAAAAACTACTTAATTGTACTTCAAAGTATTTGTTATTATTTACTTTACACCACTGCTTGGATGGCAAGGATGTTCAGGTTGTCAAAATGGACAACATGCATTATAATCTGTGATGACACCCGTATGGTAGACCCCAGTCAGTGAGGTTGGCCTATTTCTTATCTGTTTTTGTAAACTCAACCATGTTAACCCAGATGATACAGTTTTGGGGGGAAACTGCTAGCAACAACATTGAGTGGAGATTTTGAAAAGTGCACATTCACAGGTAGGTAATTAGATTTTATTGAGCCTCCAACTTTTCTAATCTTGGATACCAAACTCATCTGCCCACAAGCGATTACAACCATGTGACAGTTGAGTTATTACAATTAACTGCAATACTTGTTAGTGTAATTACACATGTAATTACACTAATAAGGACTCCTAAATCACTGACTATGTACGCTCTCTCACATGCATGCACACACACACACACTTACACACACACACACATACACACACACACACTGGCCAGCTGGGCCATTAGTTGCCACCAGAGGGAATTTGTTTAGGAAAGCCAAAAAGGGACTTAGTGTGTACTTTCCATTTAAAATCAAATCAGGATTCAAATGAACCTCAGTCAAATGGGCTCTGAGTTTGTCTGTAACAAATGTGAGTCCTCCTTTCTCACCTGTTGGCCATGTAGACTGACCACACCTGGGAAATCTATGGTGGAGATTTGCATGGACAAACAGGACACAGACCAGAGACTTCCGTCCTTCTGTCTATGTGAAACAATTGGCAACATTTTACTACCGACGACAAGTGTAACGCATTTTTGTGGGTTAATAATTTGTGAGACTTGTCATAAGCATGTTCATCCCTCTTATAATGTCTTATAGTTATCTAATCCTGACTAAATAACATCAATTTTTGATCAATTACGAAGTTATAAAGCATTATACCTGTCGGCTTTAAGTGTTCCCAAACAACCCTACCAAACAGACACCTATTTTTGCCCCAGTTATAAGGAGTGAGAGAGAGAGGGAGAGGGAGGGAGAGAGAGAGAGAGAGAGAGAGACATACAGAGTGAGAGACAGAGAAAGAAAGAGAAACTGAGAGATAGAGAGACAGGATATACAGTAGCCTACAGAATGTGTGTGTCTGAGAGTGTATGGTGTATTGATATAGAACACATTACGTGTGGACAGGGAGGACAGCGTAGCTAGTGTGACTGCTGGTATATGAACCAGTCACTCTAGCCTATTGCTGCTGCTCTATTGTGGAAACTAACACACCTCTGAAGACAACACAGAGATGTTATCGGCCGATTGGCTACGGGTGTCAATATTATGTTTTTTAGAAGCTAGAGATCTAGCTGGTGATCGCACCTGAGAGCAGGAAAGACAGGCCAGTTTACTACGTCCCAGAAACCACCTCACTGACCCACAGATCACTATGACAACAAACATCATCAAATGACAAAATCACTCTATTCCATCAACACCTAAGGTATCATATAAAAATGTACAGGTTAGTAATCAGGCAGCATCACAGATAATAGCATGGTTGTTACAGGTGGTAGTTACTGCATGTCCTCTAGCTGTTTATGCAGGTTTTCACACCTACTACCTACTATCTCCTTCATAAAAATCATACATGACATAGAGCTGTTCAAAGACAATGAGCGTTATTTAGCCATGCAAATGTGCACATGGTTTATCAATATCAAGACATTTGACTGACTGTTTCACAATAGGATTCCTCACCTTATATCTTCTGTGGAGCATGAATTTCCATTTCCAAGTATTGGATTCATTTCACTGCAAACCTGAACTATCAGATATGATTAATGTAACCATAGTGAATCTGAGAAGACAGCCTGTTTGAATTAAAAGTGTTATCGTCACAGCATTTAAATAGATAGGATTGGCTTTCACTGTAGCAGTGTGACAAAGACTGGTGTCAGGTTCACGTTAGATAGCTAGACTGCACTGTTTATTTGCTTATCAGACAACTGACTGTCTGAGGTCACTTCTAGCTAACCTAAACCAGCACTTCAGTTTAAGGAAAGCAACTCTGTCTATGCATTGTCTTCCCTCAACAGTACAATAATACTGCAGCATTTCACTTAAGGTTAATTTTAGAAAATAATGTCCCCAACAGATATCAAATACTCCAGACAATCATAGATTATAAAGGGAAAGCTATCCAGACACCGACACCTTCTTCGCCCCACTTCGAGGAAAAAAACACTGAGCCGCCAACGTGGGCGTGCGCCACTCACGGGAACTGTGTGCTCCGGATCTCCTTGGCAGACATTCAAGCGTGTTAACCCTCGCAAGGCTGCCGGCCAAGACGGCATCCTAAGCCGCGACCTCAGAGCATGTACAGACCAGCTGGCTGGAGTGTTTACGGACATATTAAATCTCTCCCTATCCCAGTCTGTTGTCCCCAGTTGCTTCAAGATGTCCACCATTGTTCCTGTACCCAAGAAAGCGAAGGTAACTGAACTAAAGTACTATCGCCCGTAGCGTTCACTTCTGTTATCATGAAGTGCTTTGAGAGGCTAGTTTAGGATCATATCACCTTACCTGACACCTTAGACCAGGGTTCCCCAACTGGTTTTATTTGGCCTCCCAAGTTCTCTGAGCAAAAAACGTTTATTTTAAATGTTTTATGTTTTATTGTTGGACATAAAAGATGGTAAAAACACCAGGAAATCAGTTCGAAGTTATTTCAATTTTGGAAATCTGTTCCCAAGTATTCCAACGCATAATAGAGAGATACGTAATCGTATACAAATGTAAGCAAGGTTTGAAAGGATTATTTTAGTCAAATATTATATCTGTTTGGGGTTCTTGCGGTCAATTTGCAATCTACAAATTATTTATAATTATGTTCCGGCCCCCCGACCATCCGACCATCCGTCCTTCCAGCCAGCAGCTGAATCTAGTTGATGATCCCTGCCTTAGTTAGACCCACTACAATTTGCATAACGCCCCAACAGATCCACGGACGATGCAATCGCCATTGCACTGCACACTGCCCTATCCCACCTGGACAAGAGGAATACCTATGTAAGAATACTGTTAATCGACTACAGCTCAGCTTTCAACAGTGCCCTCCAATCTCATCAGTAAGCTCATGGCCCTGGGTCTGAACGCCTCCCTGTGCAACTGGGTCCTGGACTTCCTGACGGGCCGACCGCAGGTGGTGAAGGTAGGCAACAACACCTCCGCTGATCCTCAACACGGGGGCCCCACAGGGGTGTGTTCTCAGCCCCCTCCTGTACTCCCTGTTCACCCATGGCTGCGTGACCACACACGTCTCCAACTCAATCATCAAGTTTGCTGACGACACAACAGTGGTAGGCCTGATTACCAACAATGACGAGCCAGCCAATAGGGAGGAGGGGAGAGCCCTGGCAGACTGGTGCCAGGAAAGTAACCTCTCCCTCAATGTCAACAAAATGAAGGAGCTGATCGTGGACTTCAAGAGACAGCAGAGGGTGCACGCCCCCATCCACATCGACGGGCCGCAGTGGAGAGGGTCAAAATCTTCAAGTTCCCCTGCGTGTACATTACTGAGGACCTGAAATGGTCCCTTCACACCGACAGTCTGGTGAAGAAGGAGCAACAGCGCCTCTTCAAACTCAGGCGGCTGAAGAAATGTGGCTTGGCCCCTAAGACCCCCACAAACTTCTAGAGATGCACAAACGAGGGCATTCTGTCAGAATGTATCACCACCTGGTACGGAAATTGCACCGCCTGCAACCGCAGGGCTCTCCAGAGGATGGTGCGGTAAGCCCAACGCATTATCGGGGGCACACTGCCTGCCCTCCAGGACATCTACAGCACCCGGTGTCACAGGAAGATCATCAAAGACCTCATCCACCCGAGCCACGGCCTGTTCACCCTGCTACCATCAAGAAGGAGGAGACAGTACTGGTGCATCAAAGCTGGGACCGAGAGACTGATAAACAGCTTCTATCTCCAGGCCATCAGAATGTTAAATGGTCAACACTAGCCGACCTCCGCTCAGTACCCTGCCCTGAACCTTAAACACTGTCATTAGCCGTCTACCACCCGGTACTCTACCCTGCAACTTAGAGACTGCTGCCATATGTACATATTCATTGAACACCGGTCACTTTAATAATGTTTACATACTGTTTTACTCACTTCATATGTATATACTGTATTCTAGTCATGGCTCATCCTATATAACTACTGCTGTACACGTCTTTTCTATTCATATACTGTCCATACTGTCTGTCAGTGGAGGCTGCTGAGGGGAGGATGGCTCATAATAATGGCTGGAACAGAGCGAATGGAATGGTATCAACCACATGGAAACCATATGTTTGATGTGTTTGATACCATTCCACCGATTCAGCTCCAGCCATTACCACGAGCCCGTCCTCCCTAATGAAGGTGCCACCAACCTCCTGTGTATATTTGGATAAGTATTCACACCTCTGAGTCAATACATGTTACAATCATCTTTTGCAGCGATTACAGCTGTGAGTCTTTCTGGGTAAGTCTCTAAGAGCTTTGCACACCTGGATTGTACAATATTTGCACATTATTCTTAAAATAATTGTTCAAGCTCTGTCAAGTTGGTTTTTGAACATTGCTAGACAGCCATTTTCAAGTCTTGCCATAGTGTCACACCCTGGCTCTGGGACTCTATTTGTTGAGCCAGGGTGTGTTTATTCTATGTGGTATGTTTCTATGTTGGGGGTTCTAGTTCTTATGTTTCTTTGTTTACCTGAGTGACTCCCAATCAGAGGCAACGAGTGTCAGCTGTTGGCTGGTTGTCTCTGATTGGGAGCCATATTTAACGGTCTGTTTTTCCCTTTGTGTTTGTGGGTTTTTGTTCCGTGTTGGTCATTGTTACCAAGGACGTTACGAGTCGTTTGTTGTTTTGTTTCGTGCTTTAATTAAATAAAGTAAACATGTTCGTTCAACACGCTGCGCATTGGTCTCTCCCTGACGATCGTGACAGAAAAACCCACCATACAAGGACCAAGCAGCGTGTCCAGGAGCAGGCAGATTGGACATGGGAGGATCGCCGGCCATGGAGTGAGACTGACGAGAGGCAACCCCAAAACATTTTTAGGGGGGGGCACAGGGCATTGACGACGGGGCTGACGGAGGCAGAAAAGGGGCGTATTCAAAAGGCCACCAGGTTACGGGGGCCACTGGTCAAAGTAGGGAAAGGAGGTTTAGAGGCACGGCGAGAGGTACTGGGGTGTGTTACCAGTCCGGTCCGGCCCGTTCCAGTTCCCGGGGTAGAGCCAGTGGTGTGTGTCCCCAGTACGGTCCGGCCTGTTACGGCCCCTCGCACCAAATGGACGGTGCGCGTCACCAGCCCGGTCCGGCCTGTTCCTGCCTCTCGCACCAAGCCTACGGTGTGCGTCGCCAGCCCGGTCCGGCCTGTTCCTGCCCCTCGCACCAAGCCTACGGTGTGCGCCGCCAGCCCAGCTCGGCCTGTCCCTGCTCCACGCACCAAGCCTACGGTGTGCGTCGCCAGCCCAGTCCGGCCTGTCCCTGCTCCACGCACCAAGCCTACGGTGTGCGTCGCCAGCCCAGCCCGGCCTGTCCCTGCTCCACGCACCAAGCCTACGGGGTGCGTCGCCAGCCCAGCCCGGCCTGTCCCTGCTCCACGCACCAAGCCTACGGTGTGCGTCGCCAGCCCAGCCCGGCCTGTCCCTGCTCCACGCACCAAGCCTACGGGGTGTGTCGCCAGCCCAGCCCGGCCTGTCCCTGCTCCACGCACCAAGTATACGGTGCGCGTCGCCAGCCCGGCCCGGCCTGTTCCTGCCACTCGCACCAAGTATACGGTGCGCGTCGCCAGCCCGGCCCGGCCTGTTCCTGCCACTCGCACCAAGCCAGGGGTGCGAGTCGTCAGCCTGGTCCAGCCTGTTCCTGCCACTCGCACCAAGCCAGGGGTGCGAGTCGTCAGCCTGGTCCAGCCCGTTCCTGCTACTCGCACCAAGCCCGGGGTGCGAGTCGTCAGCCTGGTAAGGCCCGTCGCTGCTCCACGCACCAAGCCAGGGGTGCGAGTCGTCAGTCCGGGGAGGCCCGTTCCGGCTCCACGCACCAAGCCAGGGGTGCGCATCGTCAGCCAGGTCCGGTCCTTTCCTGCCTCACGCACCAAGCCAGGGGTGCGCGTCGTCTGTCCGGCACAACCCGTGCCTGGGTCACCGGTGCCTAACCAGGTACCGGTCAACGGCTCCACTAAGGAGTTGAAGCTAACCTCTCCTGCTACGTCCAGTCCAGCTCCAGCCAGCGGGGCCAGACCGGACCAGGGGCGCTATGGGGGGTTTGTTGGAGGGTGGTGGGCAAGCCCGGAGCCAGAACCGCCGCCGAGGAGGAATGCCCACCCAGCCCTCCCCTGTTTCGCTCTTATTGAGGCGCGGTCGCAGTCCGCGCCTTTAGGGGGGGGTACTGTCACACCCTGGCTCTGGGACTCTATTTGTTGAGCCAGGGTGTGTTTATTCTATGTGGTATGTTTCTATGTTGGGGGTTCTAGTTCTTATGTTTCTTTGTTTACCTGAGTGACTCCCAATCAGAGGCAACGAGTGTCAGCTGTTGGCTGGTTGTCTCTGATTGGGAGCCATATTTAACTGTCTGTTTTTCCCTTTGTGTTTGTGGGTTTTTGTTCCGTGTTGGTCATTGTTACCAAGGACGTTACGAGTCGTTTGTTGTTTTGTTTCGTGCTTTAATTAAATAAAGTAAACATGTTCGTTCAACACGCTGCGCATTGGTCTCTCCCTGACGATCGTGACACATAGATTTTCAAGCTGATTTAAGTCAAAACTGTAACTAGGCCAATCAGGAACATTCAATGTAATCTTGGTAAGAAACTCCCGTGTATATTTGGCCTTGTGTTTTAGGTTATTGTCCTGCTGAAAAGTGAATTCGTTTCCCTGTATCTGTTGGAAAGCAGACTGAACCAGGTTTTCCTGTTCTTAGCTCCATTACGTTTCTTTTAATCCTAAAAAACTCCCTAGTCCTTGCCGATGGCAAGCATACCCATAACATGATGCAGCCACCATCATGCTTGAAAAGATGAAGAGTGGTACTCAGTGATGTGTTGGATTTGCCCCAAACATAACGATTTGTATTCAGGACATAACGTTAATTTCTTTGCCACATTTTTTGCAGTTTTACTTTAGTGCCTTATTTAATGCCAAACAGGATGCATCTTTTTGAATATTCTAATTCTGTACAGGCTTTCTTCTTTTCACTCTGTCATTTAGATTAGTATTGTGGAATAACTACAATGTTGTTGATCCATCCTCAGTTTTCTCCTATCACCGCCATTAAACTCTGTAACTGTTTTAAAGTCACCATTGGCCTCATGGTGAAATCCCTGAGCGGTTTCCTTCCTCTCCGGCAACTGAGTTAGGAAGGATGCCTGTATCTTTGTCGTGACTGGGTGTATTGGAACACCATACAAAGTAATTAATAACTTCACCATGCTCAAAGGGTTCTTCAACGTCTGCTCTTTTTTTTTTACATCTACCAATAGGTGCCCTTCTTTGCAGGGCATTGGAAAACCTCCCTGGTCTTAAGTGTAAAACTAACAGTGACTCAGTAATCCATGTCTTCTGGGAATGCTATAAAGTCCAAAAAATATGGGTGGAGTTAGAAAGTTGGCTGTCAGAAGTATTACAATGTAAATGTACTTTTAATCCATCTGTCTGTATATTTCAAGACATGGCATATGAGGGTGCAGTGAGATACCCGATGGGTTGGACGATACTTTTCTCGTCAATCATCTTGAAAAAACATATACTTACAAACAACCAATCCTCCATTAACACAATGGAAAGGTAAGATGCTTTATTATCTAAATGTTAAAAGTGCGATGGAGAGGAACAAAATGGTACAGTTTGAGGCCATGTGGCGGAGAGTGATGCGGGCACTGGAGATGGGGTGTGAGCAGGTGGGCCTGGGCAGGTGTGATGTCGTTGATCTTTGTGTGCGTCTGTATGCTGTCGTTTGTGTGTGAATATTTTGTATTGTTTTGTATTTTTTTTAAATAAAATATATATTCTTTAAAGGAAAACCTACCCGGTCTTTGTGGTTGAATATGTGTTTGAAATTCACTGCTCGACTGAGGGACCTTACAGATAATTATATGTGTGGGGTACAGAGTTACTAAGCACTATTATTGCACACAGAGTGGGTACATGCAACTTATTATGTGACTTGTTAAGCAAATGTTTAATCCTGAACTTATTTAGGCTTGCCATAACAAAGGGGCTGAATACTTGTTGACTCAATACATTTCAGCTTTTCATCTTTTATTAATTTGTTAAAATTTCGAAAAACATTATTCCACTTTGACATAATGGGGTACTGTGTGTAGGCCAGTAACAAACAAATCTCAATGTAATCCATTTTAAATTCAGGCTGTAACACAAATGTGGAAAAAGTCAAGGGGTGTGAATACTTTCTGAAGGCACTGTATATATTTATTTATATTCAGGCATTACTCGTTCTGTTATGTCTTAATGTCTTGTTCTTTTTTAAACTTTTTGATTATGTGTGTATTGTTATTGTATTGCTAGATATTGCTGCATTGTTGGAGCTAGAAACATAAGTATTTCGCTGCACCAGTGATAACATCTGCAAAACTGTGAATGCGACCAATAAACTTTGATATCCAACTAGATACCAGAGGTCTCGTGGAATAATCTATACTTGTCCCCTAAATGCAAGTGGGTAGGGACCATGTTTACTGTTGTACTTAGGCCTAAAGTTTTAGACCTGTTCTGGTTTGTTTGAGGCAGTTAGTCCCCTTAAAACAGCAGTTTAAAGTGGAAGGGGAGGCCATTGGTTTGCCTGTGCTGTGTTAAACTACAGAGTAACCAGTGCAGACCTGGGTTCAAATACTGTTATGATTTACCAGTATTAGAACCCAAATGCAGACAAGTACACCAAGCCAGAGAAGGTTTAACAGGTTTATTTAAAATGTTCAATAGTCCAGGTTTCCAATAATAGGGGAAGAGCAAGTCCAGGTTACAGGGAGGGTAACAGATCCAGGTCAGGGCAGGTGTGGTACCGTAATGTCCTAGTGTCCGTGGTGAGTCCAACAGAGAGGTCCGGTAGTGGAGAGCAGGATGGTGGTGGCAGGAGTGAAGCGGAGGCAGGAGTCAGGTTCCAAATATCTGTGGCACAGGAGAAAAAGTAAATAGAACAGGCCAAAACACAAAGAGCAAAAATAAACAGGTTGAGTCGGCAGCGAGACTAACATGGTCATCTTGACTATGATCTGACGATGAGTGGTAAGTTTGACCGGGTCTTAAAGGCTGAGGTGATTATGGTGAATGAGCTGCAGCTGGAACCCTGACTCCCGCACACCAGACTTCACTCCTGCAATCAAGGACAGACAGAGGGGAGGGAGAGAGCAGAGAGAGAGCTACCTAGCAGCAGTAGGCCTAACAAATACTATTTGAAATCTTTCAAAAACGTTGAGTGTTTGCTTTGGAATGCCAGGTGGGTGGGGGTTGCACTTTTGGGACTTTTCTATTGGTTCTATTGCAAGTTTATGAAATGATTTCAAATAGTATTTGAACCCAGGTCTGAACCACAGGCCACGTCCTGAGGCCTGACATAAGAGAAAGTGATATAAGTTTTGTGTATGTTGTCACAAAAGGACAGGTGGTGGAGGAACTGCAAATGCATTCACTTCTGAAATGTGTATACAACCACTTTTGTGCCCTCCCTGCAACAATAGAGGATACTGTTTCCAATATACAGTGCAAAGGCATGATTGACAGCAGGGTATCATAAGTACAGTTTTAACCTCTATATAGCCACGTAATGAGTAATAATAGCCATAGAGCAAGGTAAGGTAAAGGTGGAGGCTAGTTGTGTTGTGTCATGTTGTGTTGTAACATGTTGTGTTGTATCTAATTCTGAGTATTGTTTCTCTCTGCAGTGTATAAGGATTTCTATAATGGGATCCTCCCTCCAATCCTGTCCGAGACCCCAAAGAGCGCAGTTAAGGCACAGGAAGCTGGCTACGCTATCCCACAGGAAGTGATACACTATTGGCCACACCTGCCATTTGAGTTGTGAGTGAGTCGCCTGTGTGACGGAACAACCCAGCAGACTCTGGGTTTTGTTCATTAGGGCCCACAGTAGCATAAGGTTTTGCAACGGACAACCAAAATGAGTGTTTCTTATTGGACAAGTTCAGATAGTACCTCCCTGTTTCACTCTGTTTCGGAGAGTTTCCTTCCGTTTCCTGCTGAACACACCCAGCTGGAGTTCTCCGCTATTACTGAATGAAGAACATCCCAACCAGACTCACTACCGCTGACATCCAGGGAACACACCACACATGGTGATCCTGGGTGAAGTTCCCTTAGGTACAGATCAGATTTAGGATCAGCTTCTCCCTCGCCCAATCCCAACCTTAACCATTAGTGGGGTTAAAACTTACCCAAGATCAGCGTCTAGGGGCAACTTCACCCTACTACTACGTGATCAAACCTGACGTCGTACGCTGTGTTTGTCTTCCTGGATGGTGGTGTTGATTCTGGAGCGCCACCAATATTGACCAAGTAGAATTTACACTACCTCCTCCGAGTCACTACCTCTGATATCGGCTGCTGTGTCTGCCTCTGGGACTTGTTTAGTGTGGTGGAACATACACAAACACACACACACACACACACACACACACACACACACACACACACACACACACACACACACAGCAGTGCCTCTCTCTCGGTCCGTGCCAGGGTACAAAAACCGGGTTGTATTCATTAGGCGCCAAACGGAAGAAAACAGACTGAAAGGGGGATGGACAACCTGGACCTATCCTGTAAGAAGCGCTCATTTCCGTTTTCTGTTGCAAACTGTTTTTAAAAACTGTAGCGTGCCCTAATGAACATGACCCAGCTAGTCCGTTCTATGGCTGGCATCAGCGGTGCTCTGCAATGAGACACTGGAGGTGCTGTGTGTGTGTGTGTGTGTGTGTGTGTGTGTGTGTGTGTGTGTGTGTGTGTGTGTGTGTGTGTGTGTGTGTGTGTGTGTGTGTGCGTGCGTGCGTGCGTGCGTGTGTGAACGTAAACACTCTGACCGAGGAGATGTGGTAATCGTTCACTGTGCTGGAGCTGGCAGACCAATGGTAGACATGTCTGAAGGGAGAAATTAGAGTGAATTAAACAGCAGATGAAATGGCCTCCGCAGGGCTTTTGCCCTGAGCTAAAGATAAAAAGGGCAACAGCAAACCAATTAGTGACAAAAATGCAAGCTCAAATGGGACAGGAGGTATGCTTGTTCAAAGTTTGGAATTTCAGTTGATTTCGTCAGGATCGGGCACTTGGTGTCTGTGATATTGCGTGTGACTAACGTACGAAAACAGATCCATAGTCCCGATTTCATCGTGTAACGATGTTCTAGTGAAAATAGAAAGAAGAAAGAAATAAGCTTTAGAAAAAGGACAGAGGCCTCCCAAGTGGTGCATTGTAGTGCTTGAGGCGTCACTACAGGCTGTGTCACAACCAGCCGTGACAGGGAGTCCCATAGGACGGTGCACAATTGGCCCAGCGTCGTCCGGGTTAGGGGAGGGTTTGGCCTGGGGGGCTTTACTTGGCTCATCGTCCCTCGCACCAAGCCAGTGGTGCGCGTCGCCAGCCCGGCCCGGCCTGTTCCTGCCCCTCGCACCAAGCCAGTGGTGCGCGTCGCCAGCCCGGCCCGGCCTGTTCCTGCCCCTCGCACCAAGCCAGTGGTGCGTGTATCCAGTCCGGCACGGCCCGTGCCTGTTCCACCGGTGCCTGGTCCGGCACCGGTCAGCTGCTCCACTCCGAGCCAGAGCAGTCCGCTCCACGGTGTCCAGTTCAGCTCCGGTCAGCTGCTCCACTCGGGAGCCAGAGCAATCCGGCTTCACCGGGGGTCCAGTCCAGCTCCGGTCAGCGGCTCCACTCCAGAGCCAGAGCAGTCCGCTCCACCGGTGCCTGATCCAGCTCCGGTCAGCTGCTCCACTCCGGAGCCAGAGCAGTCCGCTCCACTGGGGTCCAGTCCAGATCCGGTCAGCGGCTCCACTCCGGAGCCAGAGCAGTCCGCTCCACCGGTGCCCGGTCCAACTCCGGTCAGCGGCTCCAGTCCAGACACAGACGTCAGCCCCTCTCCAGGTTCGGGCTCTCCCACACCAGGGTCCAGACAGGGTTTGGTACTTCGTGGGAGGAAGGAGAGGGGAAGCAGCGCGCCGAGGTCCAGACCAGACCAGGGGCGCAACAGGGAGGCGGAGAGTAAGTGGTCGTCACGCTCTGAGCCGGATCCGCCTCCGAGGCGGAATGCCCACCTGGCCCCTACCCTGTTATGTTTATGTTGTGTGGTCGGAGTCTGCACCTTTGGGGGGGTACTGTCACGCCCTGACTCTGGGGACTCGTATTTCAGGGTGTGTATTTTCTGTGTGGTAAGTTCTATGTTATAGGTTCTAGTATGGGCATTTCTATGTTGGCCGGTGTGGTTCCCAATCAGAGGCAGCTGTCGCTCGTTGTCTCTGATTGGGGACCATACTTAGGTAGCCTATTGGCACTAGTGGGTTGTGGGATCTTGTTCCGTGTTAATGTATGTTGTGTTTGTGTACCTTGGACTTCACGTTTCGTTTTGTTTGTTATTTTGTCATTGTGTTTGATATTTAATAAACATGTACGCATATCACGCTGCGCCTTGGTCCGTCCCGTCTGTAAGCGAACGTGACAATTTGCTGCCTTTTGTGGGTGTAATAGAGAATAGGCCTAAGACTGGTGTAACGGCAGCCTAGTCCTTGAGCATTATAACCCACAAATCACTGTCCTTTGGAGTGGTCCAAATATAGAGCAACCACATGGACTGTCTTATGTGTTATATCTGTTAAAATCTTGTTCCAAAGTATATGTCTGGAGTTTGTGTGCTGCATACATGTAATTGCATGTTTTCCTATCATTGTGTGACCATGTGTGTGTTTTTGTGTGTGTGTGTGATGTCTGTCTGGACCTCTCTCTTTCTGGCAGTGACAGCTAATTTCTCTTCATCTCTACTCTCCATAGTTCTTCACCTTTGAACAGTACATGAAGCTACTGAGTTTCACCGGTTTGTCTGCTGGCTTGGTGTGTCACGCCCTGGCTCTAGGGACTCTTATATGTTGAGCCAGGGTGTTAGTTTCGATGTGTAGTTCTATGTTTCGTTTTCTATGTTCTTGTTCTAGTTTATGTGTTTCTATGTTGGCCGGGGTGGTTCCCAATTAGAGACAGCTGTGGCTCGTTGTCTCTGATTGGGAACCATACTTAGGCAGCCTTTTGTGCACTTGTCATTTGTGGGATCTTGTTCCGTGTAGGTTTGTGTTTGTTAACCGAGGACTTCACGTTTAGTTTTGTTGTTTTGTTGTATCGTGTATTAAGTACTATTAAAAGTATGTACGCATATCACGCTGCGCCTTGGTCCACTTATTACGACGATCGTGACATGGTGAGTGAAGGCGCCCGCATACTAGGTTCGGTTTGCTCCTTGCAGAACTCGGCTAGGAGAAGTGAACGTCGCACACTCCCTTAAAATACCTTAGCTTGAAAAACTAGAACAAATATTACTGTTTGTCCCTCTTGAGACCCATAGCAACAACATAGTTCAAAATAGTCCGATTTAATCTAAGCTAAATCAAGAAATCTGTCATTTATCTGCATGTCCAGCCCTTATATTGATCGTGGACTACAGCAAAAGGAGGGCCGAGCACGCCCCCATTCTCATCGACGGGGCTGTAGTGGAGCAGGTTGAGAGCTTCAAGTTCCTTGGTGTCTACATCACCAACAAACTATCATGGTCCAAACACACCAAGACAGTCGTGAAGAGGGCACGACAACGCCTATTCCCCCTCAGGTCCTCAGATCCTCAAAAAGTTCTACAGCTGCACCATCGAGAGCATCCTGACTGGTTGCATCACCACCTGGTATGGCAACTGCTCGGCCTCTGACCGCAAGGCACTACAGAGGGTAGTGCCAGATACTCCAGCCACCCTAGTCATAGACTGTTCTCTTTGCTACCGCACGTCAAGAGGTACCGGAGCACCAAGTCTAGGTCCAAAAGGCTTCTTAACAGCTTCTGCCCCCAAGCCGTAAGACTCCTGAACAGCTAATCAAATGGCTACCCGGACTATTTGCCTATTTGCGTTGACCCCCCTTTTTTATACTGCAGTACAAACCATACACTTATACACACACACACACACACAGTACAAACCACACACTTATACACACACAGTACAAACCACACACTTCTACACACACACAGTACAAACCACACACTTATACACACACAGTACAAACCACACACTTCTACACACACACAGTACAAACCACACACTTATACATACACACAGTATAAACCACACATTTATACACACACACAGTATAAACCACACATTTATACACACACACAGTATAAACCACACATTTATACACACACACAGTACAAACCACACATTTATACACACACACAGTACAAACCACACATTTATACACACACATAATGCACTGGTTTCTTTGTCTCACACAGCCACACTGACCACCCTCAACTGTATGTCAAACACACACTCAAGTACTTGAAGCTGTATGTTCATTTTCACCCCTAAACTATCCCACCAGCCTTCTTGGGGGTTCTCACCTTGTCATTGAAAGTGACAACCTCCTCCACCTGTTCAACAGTTCTTATTCAACTGATCCAACCTCCTCCACCTGTTCAACAGTTCTCATACAACAGATCCAACCTCCTCCACCTGTCAACAGTTATCATACAACAGATCCAACCTCCTCCACCTGTTCAACAGTTATCATACAACAGATCCAACCTCCACCTGTTCAACAGTTATCATACAACAGATCCAACCTCCTCCACCTGTTCAACAGTTATCATACAACAGATCCAACCTCCACCTGTTCAACAGTTATCATACAACAGATCCAACCTCCTCCACCTGTTCAACAGTTATCATACAACAGATCCAACCTCCACCTGTTCAACAGTTATCATACAACAGATCCAACCTCCTCCACCTGTTCAACAGTTATCATACAACAGATCCAACCTCCACCTGTTCAACAGTTCTCATACAACAGATCCAACCTCCTCCACCTGTTCAACAGTTATCATACAACAGATCCAACCTCCTCCACCTGTTCAACAGTTCTCATACAACAGATCCAACCTCCTCCACCTGTTCAACAGTTATCATACAACAGATCTAACCTCCTCCACCTGTTCAACAGTTCTCATACAACAGATCCGCCTTTGCTTCATCCTCATCCGTCTTCAACCGTCCTCATCCGCCTCTCATTCTCTCACTTTCTCTCCATTCATTCACCACCTCCTCCTCTCCCTCTGCACCCTATATCCACAGCTTTTTTAGCTCTTTACATTTGTAGACATGTAACAATCGCTGTCACAGCATGACCGAAACCTGTGTCCGTGTGGGAGAGAGAAAGAGAATGGGGAAACAAGTTTCTGTAAACCTACACTACCAGTCAAAAGTTTGGACACACCAACTAATTCAAGGGTTTTTCTTTATTTTTACAATTATTTACATTGTAGAATAATAGTGAAGACATCAAAACTATGAAATAACAGTAACCAAAAAAGTGTTCAACAAATCAAAATATATTTTATATTTGAGATTCTTCAAATAGCCACCCTTTGCCTTGATGACAGCTTTGCACACTCTTGGCATTCTCTCAACCAGCTTCATGAGGTAGTCACCTGGAATGCATTTCAATTAACAGGTGTGCCTTCTTAAAAGTTAATTTGTGGAACCATCAAGCGTTATGATGAAACTGGCTCTTATGAGGACCGCCTCAGGAAAGGAAGACCCAGAGTCACCTCTACTGCAGAGGATAAGTTCATTAGAGTTACCTGCACCTCAGATTGCAGCCCAATAAATGCTTCACAGAGTTCAAGTAACAGACACATCTCAACATCAACAGTTCAGAGGAGGCTGCGTGAATCAGGACTTATACTAAAGGACACCAATAATAAGAAGAGACTTGCTTGGGCCAAGAAACACGAGCAATGGACATTAGACCGGTGGAAATCTGTCCTTTGATCTGATGAGTCCAAAGTTTTGATTTTTGGTTCCAACCACCGTGTCTTTGTGAGATGTAGAGTAGGTGAACGGATGATCTCCACATGTGTGGTTCCCACGTGAAGCATGGAGGAGGTGGTGTGATGGTGTGGGGGTGCTTTGCTGGTGACACTGTCTGTGATTTATTTAGAATTCAAGGCACACAATCCACAATCACCCGACCTCAACCCAATTGAGATGGTTTGGGATGAGTCGGACCGCAGAGTGAAGGAAAAGCAGCCAACAAGTGCTCAGCATATGAGGGAACTCCTTCAAGACTGTTGGAAAAGCATTGCTCATGAAGCTGGTTGAGAGAATGCCAAGAGTGTGCAAAGCTGTCATCAAGGCAAAGGGTGGCTACTTTTGATTTGTTTAACACTTTTTTGGTTACTACATGATTCCATATGTGTTATTTCATAGTTTTGATGTCTTCACTAATATTCTACAATGTAGAAAATAGTAAAAATAAAGACAAATGATTAGGTCTGTCATAACTTTTGACTGGTACTGTAAGTATTCACACCCTTTACTCAGTACTTTGTTGAAGCACCTTTGGCAGCGAATTACAGCCTCGTGTCTTCTTGGGTAGGATACTACAAGCTTGGCACACCTGTATTTGGGGAGTTTCTCCCATTTTTCTCTGTAGATCCTCTCAAGCTCTGTCAGGTTGGATGGGGAGCATCGCTGCACTACATCTAAGTGTGCACATCTTAAGTTAGGATTCCATTCTTAGAGTATATCTATTCTATTCTCTGTTATTGACACATGCTCCTCTTCTCTTTGGCCTTGCGCCTATACAGCAGCCCTCCATGTTTGCCCAAGCACGGAACATCATCAACGCAGACGGCTCCGGCCTCCGAGGCCTGAAGAAAGGGTTAATGTCGACACTGGGGCGCCACGGTGTCTTTAACATGATCTACTTTGGATTCTACTTCAACGTCAGGGATGACATTCCTGCCAGACAGGTAGCAGGAGAATGAACATCCCTATATGTCTATTTTATTTGTTTATTTGTCAGGGACTATGCACAACATATATTGCACCAGATTGAACCAATTCAGATTCCAGATTTCCATCTGCAGTCTCTGTACCCTACAACCTGGTTGGTTTTATTCCCACAGATCTTTGAATTTCTGTTTTCACACCAAGCCGAGGAGACACAGTCTCTTACAGTAGATCTAACTGTATATGTCCATAGACAAAGTCAGGCCTGTTAATTACTGTAACTATCAAGAGCCTCTCAAACAGTATCTCAGCCTAACATACAGTATACATGTGTCCCTCAGCCACTTAGCAACAGGCCTGTGAAAATATGACGCTTATGACGGTTAGACTGGTTAACCAGACTCTAAGTACTACAGTTGGATTGGTTAGCCTAAGTACTCTAGTCAGTGAGGCAACTGAGGGGAAGGAAAATCAGAGAGGAATTGGGTAGCAGTGGAGGCTGCTGAGGGGAGGACGGCTCATAATAATGGCTGGAACAGAGCTAATAGAATGGCATCAAACACCTGGAAACCATGTGTTTGATGTATTTGATACCATTCCACTGATTCCGCTCCAGCCATTACCACGAGCCCGTCCTCCCTAATTAAGGTGCCACCAACCCCCTGTGCTGGGTAGAGTAGATCAGTGCCGCTAATACCTCGTCTGTTTGCTCTCTATAACATCCTCAAAGGTTCACGTTACACATCCGGCAGAGAGGGCCTTATTCCCAAACAAAAGTTAATTTTGTTGAAAGGAAACGTTACCACACGCCAGCCTGTTTCCCGTGTATAAACTGGAGGATATTTTTTGGACCAGAGCCCATAGGGTTCTGAACGGGCTTGTGGCAATGGCTGGAGCCCATAGGGTTCTGGTCAAAAGTAGTGCACTATATAGGGAATATGGTACCATTTGGGACTCATTGTAGATGAACTCCCATGGACTAATTGAAAGCAGACAATGTGTATTATTATTTCAGGAGGAAGTTAGTTATACAGTGAAGCAGAAGTGGAAGCTGTATAACTGAAGCATGGTTTATTCTGTCAATTCCCCCCGGTCTGTATGAGTCTGGCATTAATGGATGGAGCTTATGGATAGTTATTGATAGTTATTATCATTTGTGAACTGTAATAAAGTAGACATAGAGGGGAAATGACACAACAAAACATTTGTGGTCTTACGCGTGGTTCTCTTTGCCTCTGAGTGTGTTCCTTTGGGTAAAACCAGTCATTTTTCAACTGAATAGTATTTAGTCTGAATCATTCTGAGACTACAAAAACACACCAATAAGACATAAGGGGGGTCATATGTGCTTATGGCTAGTCATTATAATGCATTATAACTGCATCATAATGCATTCTACCTACAAGCGTGTACAGGCCAGGATAGACATAACCAGTTCCATCAGAGCTGGAGCCCTGCTGTGGTAATGATTGTATCCCTTCTTAGCCTGTTGTTAGCAGGGTGAGCAATGAGCATCGCAACTCAGTCGTGTCGGCAGTCAAATTCACTGTGCCACGCTCATGTGCATTTGAATGGGCAATTGCTAACACTATGCTATCAGAAGCGAATGTGTGAGTTGGTGTTTATTCAAGGCTTATTGGAAGTTGATTGTTTGGCGTAAGGAGGCCAGACTAAATGTTACCTCCTCAGTAACTAATATGTAACCTCCTCCTGCTTGACTGTCCGCACCTCTTATAGAATATTGACTCTGAAATATGAACACCAGTACTGTAAAACTAAAATGATTACTGGACATTTTCATTCCACTTCAAGAACTTCTATACTCCACAACTCTGAGATTAGTTGTTGTTTTAACTCAGCAGTGATTTGACAAGAGAAAGGCCTGGACCTACTTTTCTATAGGCTTCTGTCATGCTGACCAATTAACCGTCAGAGTTCTCTGGGCCGAGAGGGACTTCTCTCCCTTTCTCTGGTACAGTAATACACACACACACACACACACACACACACACATACACAGTAATACCCCTGTGCAGCAGAGAGAGTCACTGCCCAATTAGACAAAATTGTCCCCATATGCCTCCGCAGCTCTACAGTCTGCATGCAGGAACCCTGTTTATAAATACTATTTCTGTCCGAGCGAGCCCCCCGAACGCACATGTGCTTTAGCACAGCCAACCAGAGAGGAGAAAACCACAGTCAGGAAGCACTAATCTGCCCCCTGCTACCATGAAATGATCAGGGCTTTCATGCCAGCTTTGCTTTGCAATCATGTGCATGAGTCAGAGCTCTCATTCCTATTCGTGATTATGTTCTCTCTCTCTCTCTCTCTCTCTCTCTCTCTCTCTCTCTCTCTCTCTCTCTCTCTCTCTCTCTCTCTCTCTCTCTCTCTCTCTCACACACACACACATTGTCCTAACATCTGTCTTAAGGTGGATTTCATCATTGCGCCATAGAGATATAGAGATATCACGATCTCCCTCTGTTGCATTTAACTTTTATGTTTCAATATCATACACAGCAAAATATTTGCAGCCCTCACCCTATCTCTCTCCCATCGCTCCCCCTATCTCTCTCCCATCCCTCCCCTATCTCTCTCCTATCCCTCCCCTATCTCTCTCCCATCCCTCCCCCATCTCTCCCCCAATCTCTCTCCCCTGTCTCCCTACCATCTCTCCCCTGTCTCCCTACCATCTCTCCCCTGTCTCCTTACCATCTCTCCCCTGTCTCCCTACCATCTCTCACCTGTTTCCCTACCATCTCTCCCATCCCTCCCCTATCTCTCCCCATATCCCGGTTGCTGAGGAAGTTTGTTATTGGTCTGGCCTCAGGAACCATCTCTGGCCTAGGGTTGTTAGTGACTTTGGGGCCTAGGGTTGTTAGTGACTTTGGGGCCTAGGGTTGTTAGTGACTTTGGGGCCTAGGGTTGTTATTGACTTTAGGGCCTAGGGTTGTTAGTGACTTTGGGGCCGAGGGTTGTTAGTGACTGGGGCCTAGGGTTGTTAGTGACTTTGGGGCCTAGGGCTGTTAGTGACTTTGGGGCCAAGGGTTGTTAGTGACTTTGGGGCCGAGGGTTGTTAGTGACTTTGGGGCTGAGGTTTGTGAGTGACTTTGGGGCCGAGGGTTGTTAGTAGGGTTTAATATTTTCCTGGTATTTTACAAAAGTTCCATCACAAGAATAAATCACTTTTCTGCTGGGTAAGCCGGTATTTCCCACCAAAACCGGAAGTATCATTCAAAAGCATATAATGCATATAAATAGGCCTATGTCTGGATTTGATTAGAGATTTGATTGAAAATTCAAGCCTGATGATGCCTGAGCCTGATGAGCTATACAGTGAGGGAAAAAAGTATTTGATCCCCTGCTGATTTTGTACATTTGCCCACTGACAAAGAAATGATCAGTCTATAATTTTAATGGAAGGTTTATTTGAACAGTGAGAGACAGAATAACAACAAAAAAATCCAGAAAAACACGTCAAAAATGTTATAAATTGATTAGCATTTTAATGAGGGAAATAAGTATTTGACCCCCTCTCAATCAGAAAGATTTCTGGCTCCCAGGTCTCTTTTATACAGGTAACAAGCTGAGATTAGGAGCACACTCTTAAAGGGAGTGCTCCTAATCTCAGTTTGTTACCTGTATAAAAGACACCTGTCCACAGAAGCAATCAATCAGATTCCAAGCTCTCCACCATGGCCAAGACCAAAGAGCTCTCCAAGGATGTCAGGGACAAGATTGTAGACCTACACAAGGCTGGAATGGGCTACAAGACCATCGCCAAGCAGCTTGGTGAGAAGGTGACAACAGTTGGTGCGATTATTCGCAAATGGAAGAAACACAAAAGAACTGTCAATCTCCCTCGGCCTGGGGCTCCATGCAAGATCTCACCTCGTGGAGTTGCAATGATCGTGAGAACGGTGAGGAATCAGCCACGAACTACACGGGAGGATCTTGTCAATGATCTCAATGCAGCTGGGACCATAGTCACCAAGAAAACAATTGGTAACACACTACGCCGTAAAGGACTGAAATCCTGCAGCGCCCGCAAGGTCCCCCTGCTCAAGAAAGCACATATACAGGCCCGTCTGAAGTTTGCCAATGAACATCTGAATGATTCAGAGGAGAACTGGGTGAAAGTGTTGTGGTCAGATGAGACCAAAATCGAGCTCTTTGGCATCAACTCAACTCGCCGTGTTTGGAGGAGGAGGAATGCTGCCTATGACCCCAAGAACACCATCCCCACCGTCAAACATGGAGGTGGAAACATTATGCTTTGGGGGTGTTTTTCTGCTAAGGGGACAGGACAACTTCACCGCATCAAAGGGACGATGGACGGGGCCATGTACCGTCAAATCTTGGGTGAGAACCTCCTTCCCTCAGCCAGGGCATTGAAAATGGGTCGTGGATGGGTATTCCAGCATGACAATGACCCAAAACACGCGGCCAAGGCAACAAAGGAGTGGCTCAAGAAGAAGCACATTAAGGTCCTGGAGTGGCCTAGCCAGTCTCCAGACCTTAATCCCATAGAAAGTCTGTGGAGGGAGCTGAAGGTTCGAGTTGCCAAACGTCAGCCTCGAAACCTTAATGACTTGGAGAAATCTGCAAAGAGGAGTGGGACAAAATCCCTCCTGAGATACGTACAAATCTGGTGGCCAACTACAAGAAACGTCTGACCTCTGTGATTGCCAACAAGGGTTTTGCCACCAAGTACTAAGTCATGTTTTGCAGAGGGGTCAAATACTTATTTCCCTCATTAAATTGCAAATCAATTTATTACATTTTTGACATGCGTTTTTCTGGATTTTTGTTGTTGTTATTCTGTCTCTCACTGTTCAAATAAACCTACCATTAAAATTATAGACTGATCATGTCTTTGTCAGTGGGCAAACGTATAAAATCAGCAGGGGATCAAATACTTTTTTCCCTCACTGTACATTAAATACAATTTATGAGCCCTACATTAACAACATTTTAGCCCAAGCCCAAAAAAGGCCAAATGATTGTGCCGTTATCCAATACAAATAGTATATGATATAGGCTACTGCACATTACGCACCACAGAAAAACATAAAAGCCCATAGATGTAGCTCGCTACAGTGCATTCGGAAAGTATTCAGACCCCTTGACTTTTCCACATTTTGCTTCTTTACAGCCTTATTCTAAAATTGATTAAATAGTTTTTTGTCCTCATCAATCTACACACAATACCCCATAATGACAAAGCAAAAACAGGTATTTCGAAATTTTTGCAAGTGTATAAAAAAAAAAAAAAACGGAAATAGCACATTTACATAAGTATTCACACCCTTTACTCAGTACTTGAAGCACCTTTGGCAGCGTTTACAGCCTTGAGTCTTCTTGGATATGACGCTAGAAGCTTGGCACAGCTGTATTTGGGGAGTTTCTCCCATTCTTCTCTGCAGATCCTCTCAAGTTCTGTCAGGTTGGATGGGGAGTGTCGCTGCACAGCTATTTTCAGGTCTTTCCAGAGAAGTTAAATCGGGTTCAAGTCCGGGCTCTGGCTGGGCCTCTCAAGGACATTCAGAGACTTGTCCCGAAGCCACTTCTGCATTGTCTTGGCTGTGTGCTTAGGGTCGTTTTCCTATTGGAAGGTGAACCTTCGCCCCAGTCTGAGGTCCTGAGCTCTCTGGAGCAGGTTTTCATCAAGGATCTCTCTATACTTTGCTTTGTTCATCTTTTCCTCGATCCTGACTAGTCTCCCAGTCCCTGCCGCTGAAAAACATCCCCACAGCATGATGCTGCCACCACCACGCTTCACTATAGGGATGGTGCCAGGTTTCCTCCAGTCATGCCGCTTGGCATTTAGGCCAAAGAGTTCAATCTTGGTTTCATCAGACCAGAGAATCTTGTTTCTCATGGTCTGAGAGTCCTTTAGGTGCCTTTTGGCAAACTCCAACTGGGCTGTCATGTGCCTGTTACTGAGGAGTGGCTTCCGTCTGGCCACTCTACCATAAAGGCCTGATTGGTGGAGTGCTACAGAGATGGTTGTCCTTCTGGAAGGTTCTCCTTTCTCCACAGTGGAACTCTGGAGCTCTGTCAGAGTGACCATCGGGTTCTTGGTCACCTCCCTGACCAAGGCCCTTCTCCCCCGATTGCTCAGTTTGGCCGGGCGGCCAGCTCTAGGAAGAGTCTTGGTGCTTCCAAAATTCTTCAATTTAAGAATGATGGAGACCACTATGTTCTTGGGGACCTTCAATGCTGCAGAAATGTTTTGGTACCCTTCCCCAGATCTGTGCCTCAACACAAACCTGTCTCGGAGCTCTACGGACAATTCCTTCGACCTCATGGCTTGGTTTTTGCTCTGACATGCACTGTCAACTGTGGGACCTTATATAGACAGGTGTGTGCTGTTTCAAATCATGTTGTAGAAACATCTCAAGGATGATCAATGGAAACAGGATCCACCTGAGCTCAATTTAGAGTCTCATAGCAAAGGGTCTGAATACATAAATAAGGTATGTGCCTATCCAAATCATGATCAATCGAAACAGGATGCACCTGAGCTCAATTTTCGAGTCTCATAGGTCTGAATACTTATGTAAGGTTTTTCAGTTTTGTATTTTTTATAAATTAGCAAAAATTCTAAAATCCTGTTTTCGCGTTGTCATTATGGGGTATTATGTGTAGATTGATGAGGAAACATTTTTTAAAATCAATTTTAGAATAACGCTGTAACGTAACAACATTTGGAAAAAGGGAAGGGGTCTGAACACTTTCCGAATGCGCTGTATATGGTCTCTGGGGTAAATAAATGAAACCAGCTCCAGTAGGCTAATCTTTCTGAATGTGAATTGTGTTACTGTACTGTATTGTATTGTACTGTCCCCTGTAGCTCAGTTGGTAGAGCATGGCGCTTGCAACACCAGGGTTGTGGGTTAGTTTCCCACGGGGGGCCAGTATGAAAAATGTATGCACTCACTAACTGTAAGTCGCTCTGGATAAGAGAGTCTGCTAAATGACTAAAATTTCAAATGTACTGTATTATATGGACTGGAAATACACACCTAGTTCAAACCATGATAAAGCTGGGTGAGAACATGCACTTCTGGTGCAGCACATTCGGCCTACAAAGTTACAAGTATAAGCAAGCGAATTTGTAGGCTGATGCATCTAAACCTTTCATAATATTTCACCCTAATGTTATAGCCTACCTCCTCTTTCTCTCTCTATTGTTGCTTCATTCCTTCCGCGTTTTCATTAGTTAAATGAAATACGTTTTGTTGTCCTGATCTTCATCATTCTAATGACATGCTTGAATAATATAGGACTAGAATTAGATGCAGACGTCGTTCACTTCTCTTCACGAAGATTGAGTGGTTATATGGGTCTGAATAAATAACTGCTATAGCCTACCGCCATTCACTCTTCTTTCAAACTATTATATTGGCTGCTGTATTTAACATTCAGCAAACAAGAGCTTGCATCCCTCTTCTAATAGTCTATTGGTATAAGAAATGCAAAAACAGAAAACATGTCCAGCAAGCTATTCCAGTCTAGATTTCCTGCATGGGACTCCAAAAGCTAAGGAGTGTTTTTTAAGGAGAAAGGCCAGCAGAGCACAGGTGCTTGCATATGGAAGTTTATTATGCATAACCCATCATTAATTAGCTAATTTCTTTCCTCATCAGTCTACACACAATGCCCCATAATGACAAAGCGAAAACAGGGTTTTAGAAATGTTTGCTAATTTATTTAAAATACAAAACAGAAATACCTTATTTACATAAGTGTCACGATTCTCTAAAGCAGAACCCAGAAGCAGACCAGGACAAGGTGAGTAGACAGAAGGGGAGTATTTATTTAACGTCTCAAATGTGGAAGCAGGATAATTCAGGAGACGGAGCGGGCAGCGGAGGTGAGTTGGTGGAAGTGAATAGGCAGATCCAATGATGTTACAGAACCCACCGACGACCAGGCAAGGGTGGAGTGAATGTTCCGGGAGAATAACTGTAGACAGAGTAAACGGAGGTAAGTACACGGCAAGCAAAACGTACAAAACAACAAAACTAACTCTAGAAAACTTGAGACTGATACGCTGACACAACATACTGTTCATGGCTAACGATCCGGCAAGGAATGGATGTCAGGTCAGAACTTCTGAAGAGAAGAGGTGATGATCAGGACCAGGTGTGCAGATAGCTGATGAGATGCAGGTGCGGGTAATCGAGAGATCTCCCACCTAGCTTCGTCGCCCGGCAACTAGACATGGTGCGTTCAGGAACCTTCAGGAAACAGACTCCAAGACAGAAAACAGGCAACTCAGGCAGAAACAGACTCAGGAAGCGGGATTGATGACAATAAGCATTCAGACCCTTTGCTATGACACTTGAAATTGAGTTCATGTGCATCCTGTTTCCATTGATCATCCTTGAGATGTTTCTACAACTTTATTGGAGTCCACCTGTGGTAAATTCAATTGATTGGACATGATTTGGAAAGGCACACACCTGTCTATGTAACGTCCCGCAGTTTACAGTGCATGTCAGAGCAAAAACCAAGCCATAAGGTCGAAGGAATTGTCAGAAGAGCTCCGAGACAGGATCGTGTCGAGGCACAGATCTGGGGAAGGGTACCAAAACATTTCTGCAGCATTGAAGGTCCCCAAGAGCACAGTGGCCTCCATCATTCTTAAATGGAAAAAGTTTGGAACCACCAAGACTCTTCCTAGAGCTGGCCGCCTGGCCAAACTGAGCAATTGGGGGAGAAGGGCCTTGGTCAGGGAGGTGACCAAGAACCCGATGGTCACTCTGACAGAGCTCCAGAGTTCCTCTGTGGAGATGAGAGAACCTTCCAGAAGGACAACCATCTCTGCAGCACTCCACCAATCACGTTTATTGTAGGTGTGGGAGAAAAATATTGTATTTACCTGATTTGTTTAATATTAATAGTTAACAATGCAGTGCTTTTCATAAGGATGGTTCCCTCTAGCTCCCTGCAGCTGGTCTGGGCGTGTAGTCAAGGACATGGGATAGAGATAAACTTGAGGAACATATAGACCTGTATTGTTTCAAATTCTCGTTGCTTCTGAGTAACCTGGTCACACGGTGAAGACAAAGAGTCTCAGAGTGACCACAGTTTTTCAGTTCATCCTGTCTTTTACTATCTTCCAGGGGCACAGCTGTGTGGAGATATGGGCAGTAACGGAGCTAATGTTATCATTTGTTTGTGCGCTATGACCCATAGCCATAAGAAGAAAACAAGGTAGCTCCTGATCTGCCAGGGAGGGGTGGAACCAGCCATGACTAAGCATTTTTAGGTCTACTATATAAGACGTCAGCATTTCCTGTTCGTTGGGCTCTCACTCTACTCACTCTGTGGGTGGTGTGACCAGCTGCCTTATCGATACGTTTTTTATAAAGTTAATATTCTGATTGGTGATTGACCTTGTCTCTCCTCATTATTTATTAAAATATCCACCACATAGGGTGGCTAGACATGACAGCCCGCTTGGAGTTTGCCAAAAGGCACCTAAAGGACTCTCAGACCATGAGAAACAAGATTCTCTGGTCTAATGAAACCAAGATTGAACTCTTTGGCCTGAATGCCAAGTGTCACATCTAGAGGAAACCTGGCACCATCCCTACGGTGAAGCATGGTGGTGGCAGCATCATGCTGTGGGGATGTTTTTCAGTGGCAGGGACTGGGAGACTAGTCAGGATCGAGGGAAAGATGAATGGAGCAAAGTACAGAAAGATCCTTGATGAAAACCTGCTCCAGAGTGCTCAGGACCTCAGACTGGGGCGAAGGTTCACCTTCCAACAGGACAATGACCCTAAGCACACAGCCAAAACAATGCAGGAGTGGCTTCGGGACAAGTCTCTGAATGTCCTTGAGAAGCCCAGCCAGAGCCCGGACTTGAACCCGATCGAACATCTCTGGAGAGACATGAAAATAGCTGTGCAGCGACGCTCCCCATTCAACCTGACAGAGCTTGAGAGGATCTGCAGAGAAGAATAGGAGAAACACCCCAAATAACGGTGTGCCAAGCTTCTAGCGTCATACCCAAGACGACTCTAGGCTGTAATCGCTGCCAAAGGTGCTTCAACAAAGTACTGAGTAAAGGGTGTGAATACTTATGTAAATGTGATATTTTTATTTTTTTCAAAATATTCTAAAAAGCTGTTTTTGCTTTGTCATTATGGGGTATTGTGTGTAGATTGATTAGGGAAAAAACTATTTAATCATTTTAGAATAAGGCTGTAACGTAACAAAATGTGGAAAAAGTCAAGGGGTCTGAATACAATGTACTGTATAGGGCTATATATCAATCTAGAACATGATTATCTATTTTGGATGCAATTTGAATGGAATTGATGGAGAGAGAGAGACTGCGCGAGAGTGCTCGTGCGTGCACTGATTTAAAGCAACAATATTTGAGTGATAGGCTGTTTTAAAACTCTGCAGCTGCAATAAATAAATAAAATCTTCACAATGAAAGAATAAGGTGACCTGAAAGCCAGATGGAGATCAGATGGAGATGTGTAAATTAGACGTGCATTCGGTCCTTATATTACTCTAGCATAGGCTATGCTGCAGCAAATGTAGGCCTACCTGTCACAAGGAAAAAAGTTACCATGATGAGATGATACAGTAGGTCTGCATGCATTGTGAACTGCGCTCCATACTTGTCACGCCCTGACATAGAGATCTCTAGTTGGTTTGGTCAGGGTGTGAATATCTATGTGTAGATCTATGTTATCTATTTCTATGTTGGCCGGGTGTGGTTCCCAATCAGAGGCAGCTGTCGATCGTTGTCTCTGATTGGGGATCATACTTAGGTAGCCATTTTTGGATATTGTTTCAGTGTTTCTGTTTGGCTTGTTGGATGTTTAGCCTCTTGAACTTCACGTTCTGTTGGATTTTGTTATTTTGTCGGTGTTTATAATAATAAACAACTATGTACGCACACCACGCTGCACCTTGGTCCGATCCTTTATACAACGAACGTGACAGAAGATCCCACCACCAACGGACCAAGCAGCGTGAATAGGAAGAGCAGACAACATGGACATGGGAGGATATTTTGGACGGTAAGGGATCCTGGACTTGGGAAGAGATCCAGGCAGGTTTGGATCGCCTTCATTGGGAGCAGACGGAGACAGCGAGGGAGAAGAAACGGTGACTCAAAAGGTCCCGATCACTAAGGAAGCCCGATAGGCAGCCCCAAGAAAATGTTGGGGGGGGGGGCACACGGGGTGGTGGGCGAAGCAGCAGGAGGCCCTGAAAGACCTGCAGCTCAGCACTCTGATAGAGGAGACCACCATCTTACGGGGGCTGATAGATAAGAGGGAGCAGGAGCTCTCCATTCAGAAGGAGGCGCTGCAGGAGGCCCACAGGGAGAAGGAGTCAGTGGATGCACGGAGAGAGGAGCTGGCTAGGCAACAGGAGGAGCTGAGAGAGGAATTAACCCTAGAGAAAAGGAGAACGCAGTCCTTAGAGCAGAGGCTGGCGGAGCCAGGTTTCAGAGTAGAGCCAACTCCCCGCACTCGTGTTAAGGAGCGTGGGACCATACAGGCACCCTGTTATGCTGTGATATGCACTGTATCTCCTGTGTGAATTCACAGCCCGGTGCGCTTGGTGCCCGCGCCCCACTCTTGCCGGGCTAAAATGAGCGTTCAGCCAGGACGGGTTCTTCCTGCTCCTCGCACCGAACCAGTGGTGCGTGTCTCCAGTCCGGTACGGCCCGTACCTGCTCCTCGCACCAAACCAGTGGTGCGTGTCTCCAGCCCGGTGCGCCCCATTCCTGCTCCTCGCACCAAACCAGTGGTGCGTGTCGCCAGCCCGGAACGCCCCGCACCTGCTCCCCGCACCAAACCAGTGGTGCGTGTCTCCAGTCCTGTACGGCCCGTTCCTGCTCCTCGCACCAAACCAGTGGTGCGTGTCGCCAGCCCGGTGCGCCCCGTACCTGCTCCCCGCACCAAACCAGTGGTGCGTGTCCCCAGCCCGGTATGGCCCGTGCCTGCTCCTCGCACCAAACCAGTGGTGCGTGTCACCAGCCCGGTGCGCCCCGTACCTGCTCCTCGCACCAGACTAGTGGTGCGTGTCCCCAGCCCGGTACGGTCCAGTCCAGGGTCAGAGCAGTCCGCTCCACCGGTGCCTAGTCCAGCTCCGGTCAGCTGCTCCACTCCAGTGCCAGAGCAGTCCGCTCCACCGGGGTCTAGTTCAGCTCCGGGCAGCGGCTCCACTCCAGTGCCAGAGCAGTCCGCTCCACCGGGGTCTAGTTCAGCTCCGGGCAGCGGCTCCACTCCAGTGCCAGAGCAGTCCGCTCCACCGGTGCCTAGTCCGGGTCCGGTCGTCTACTCTCCCACACCAGGGTCCAGACAGGACTTGGTGCATCGCGGGAGGACTGCAGAGGCAGAACCAGACGTCAACCCCTCTCCAGGGTCGGGGCCTCCCACACCAGGGTCCAGACAGGGCTTGGTGCATCACGGGAGGATTGCCGGTCCAGGCCCAGACGTCAGCCCCTCTCCAGGGTCGGTGCCTCCCACACCAGGGTCCAGACAGGGCTTGGTGCATCACGGGAGGATTGCCGGTCCAGGCCCAGACGTTAGCCCCTCTCCAGGGTCGGTGCCTACCACACCAGGGTCCAGACAGGGCTTGGTGCATCGTGGGAGGACTGAGAGGGAAAGCATCGCGCCGGGGTCCAGACCGGACCAGGTGTGCAACGGGGAGCCAGAAAATGAAAGGACAGTAAGGTTGACGACGCGCCTTAACCAGGAGCCGCCACCGAGGCTAAATGCCCACCCGGACCCTCCCCTAATGAGTCAGTTTTGCGGCCGGAGTCCGCACCTTTGGGGGGTACTGTCACGCCCTGACATAGAGATCTCTAGTTGGTTTGGTCAGGGTGTGAATATCTATGTGTAGATCTATGTTATCTATTTCTATGTTGGCCGGGTGTGGTTCCCAATCAAAGGCAGCTGTCGATCGTTTTCTCTGATTGGGGATCATACTTAGGTAGCCATTTTGCCTACCTATGTTGTGGGATCTTGTTTCAGTGTTTCTGTTTGGCTTGTTGGATGTTTAGCCTCTTGAACTTCACGTTCTGTTGGATTTTGTTATTTTGTCGGTGTTTATAATAATAAACTACTATGTACGCATACCACGCTGCACCTTGGTCCGATCCTTTATACAACGAACGTGACAATACTGAGATGGGCTGTCTGTCCCCACTCTGAGCGTTGATTCATCATGCAGAGGCCGTAGAGAAGCCAAATTTAGACATTGCATATAATTTAACAGTTCCATTGCACTCCATACTGAGATGGGCTGTCTGTCCCCACTCTGAGCGTTGGTGATTGATCATGCAGATAGCAGCGAGAAAGCCCTAGAGAAGCCAGATTTAGACGTTGCATATAATTTAACAGTTCCATTTCATGTCATGCTGTTCATATAAATCATTCATTTACCAGTTTCTCGCAGTTATTTATCCCGGGAAAAGGGAGTCGTTTTTGGCAGTAAATCTTGGTAACCGGGTTCCCACCATTCAACCCTAGTTAGTGACTTTGGGGCAGAGTGTTGTTAGTGACTTTGGGGCCAAGGGTTGTTAGTGCCTTTGGGGCCGAGGGTTGTTAGTGACTTTGGGGCTGAGGGTTGTTAGTGACTTTGGGGCTGAGGGTTGTTAGTGCCTTTGGGGCCGAGGGGCACTGCAGTAGCTGCTGCCACTGACTCACTGCAGCCTTTTCTTTATAGGGGTGCAGAGAGAGAGAGAAAGGGGTGCCCCGTCTACCCTCTACCCCTCTACCCCCTCTGCCCATCTACCCACCTAACCCCTTCTCCCCTCTACCCCCTCCGGCCCTCTACCCCCTCCGCCCCTCTACCCCCTCCACTCCTCTACCCCCTCCACCCCTCTACCCCCTCCCACCCGTCTACCCCCTCTAACCCCTCTACCCCTCTACCCCCTCCGCACCTCCACCCCTCTACCCCCTCCACCCGTCTACTCCCTCTAACCCCTCTGCCCCCTCTACCCCCTCTGCCCCTCTACCCCCTCCGCCCCTCTAGCACCTCCACCCCGTCTACCCCCTCTAACCCCCTCTGCCCCTCTACCCCCTCCGCACCTCCACCCCTCTACCCCTCCACCCCGTCTACTCCCTCTAACCCCTCTGCCCCTCTGCCCCTCTACCCCCTCTGCCCATCTACCCACCTAACCCCTTCTCCCCTCTACCCCCTCCGGCCCTCTACCCCCTCCGCCCCTCTACCCCCTCCACTCCTCTACCCCCTCCACCCCTCTACCCCCTCCACCCGTCTACCCCCTCTAACCCCTCTGCCCCTCTACCCCCTCCGCACCTCCACCCCTCTACCCCCTCCACCCGTCTACCCCCTCTAACCCCTCTGCCCCTCTACCCCCTCCGCCCCTCTACCCCCTCCGCCCCTCCACCCGTCTACCCCCCTCCACCCGTCTACCCCCTCTAACCCCCTCTGCCCCTCTACCCCCTCTGCCCCTCTACCCCCTCCGCCCCTCTAGCACCTCCGCCCCGTCCAGTCCCCATGCTCTAACCTTAACACAACACAGTCGCAGCTAATTAGTGGTCCCTATGGGAGACGTCGTTAAGCCTGTCCTAACGAGCTGCGCGGCGCTCCGTGGGTCAATCTAATCAGACAGAGGGCCAGGGAGGAAGTGGGTCGAGCCTTATTAACGGCATCAATGGCGGGGGTAGTGGGGGCGGGAGGGTGAGACGGGGACCATCAATGGCGGGGGTAGCGGGGGCAGGAGGGTGAGACGGGGACCATCAATGGCGGGGGTAGCGGGGGCAGGAGGGTGGGTGCTGTCGGGTAGAGGAGCACAAGGCAGTCAGCGCCAGCCAGGGCCACGGATCACCTTGAATGCATTAGGGTTAGGGCAGGTAGTAGCTACACCCTTAACTTACACTATACTAAACACCAATGGCTATTAGTGCACTCTCTTTCTCTCTGACTGACCTGCGAGGGACATAGAAACAAGGCAGGCAGTCTCTGATAAGCTCTCGTAATTACATACACACATGCCAGCGCATGCCTGCACATCATTATATTATTATTATATTATTTCTCCAGATACAAGCAATGTTTTTGGTAAAGAGAAATATGCTATTTATTACAGTACATCTTGCTATGCTATGGCTAGTTTAAGATGTAGACTACGTCTTTTTCATATTGCTAAATGAGAAATTATTTATTTTATTTTATTTTTTGGGGGCCCATCTCAAAGGGAGAACAAAAATAAACTTTATTTTGTTGTCACATATTTTAAATACATAGCACTTTTTTATTGTACACTAGTTACATAGCAAGAATAAAGTAATTTGATATTTTGATATACATTACATCTAGATAGATGGTACTTATAAATCATGTTTTCAGTCATAACTATTAAAGAACATGAGCTGTATTCTAGATGTTTTCATCTAGATGTGGTCATTGCTAATGACAGGCTCTCTATTATCTTGTTATAATAGCTATTACACAGCATGTCCCTCTGAAAATCAGTCTGGCAGTTCTGGAAATTGAATTAGATAGAGTTACATGAGTATCATAGTATTGTATTCATCTCTATGCCCCATCTCCTCCTCCTCCTAGGTGGAGCTGTGATGCTGCTGAGGTATCAATACGTATCTGGATGGTTAAATAAGAACTGGTGATGAGGAGAAGCACACCAGCCTGCCTTAAGGTGCACACCAGGCAGCCTACTGAAGCCCACCAGGCAGCCTGATGATGCCCACCAGGCAGCCTAATGAAGCCCACCAGGTAGCCTGATGATGCCCACCAGGCAGCCTGATGAAGCCCACCAGGCAGCCTGATGAAGCCCACCAGGCAGCCTGATGATGCCCACCAGGCAGCCTGATGAAGTCCACCAGGCAGTTGCCTTAGGGGACCTGCTGTCTCAGGATCCAACACCCACAAGCCCCCCTGACACCTTGACATCCAACAGACTGTTCCAGCCAGTGCCCGTCCCATATATACAACCATAGTACAACCAGAATACAAACATAACACACAACTGCTAATAAACAATCTCATCTTCCATTACAATCAATAATACTCCACCTAGACAAATCAAGGCCCTGCCTCATCTAATACACAAACATTATTGGGAACAATTTACACTCATAATACAATAACCATACATGCCATTACATACTGTGTTCATAGATTCAGGGCCGGCCATGGGCATAAGCACATTGGCAGTCGCCTAGATTGGTAAATTAGTCTACCCAGCTATCTAAACTTGTAGTAATCATGGCCGAATTACCGACCGGGCACAAAGGGCAAGTGCCCAGGGGTCCTGACCTCCACGGGGCCCCATTGATTTTGTTAGTCACTCTCACTCATCTCATGTTAACATGGCATAATTTATGGCAAAATGTGTAGAATTGCAGGAAATTAGCTGTTAAACTGCTACTTTCTCTTTCTGCCCCAGGGTAAAACGAGTAGAATTGCAATAAATTCTTTATAAAATTGCTAAAAAATGTCCCTTGGCAAAAGTTGTGGAATTGCAGGATATTAACTGTACAATTCCAACCCAATCTCGCCTAGGGCCCCCAAGATGCTATGGCTGGCCCTGCATTGATTATCTGCCATACTAATGTAAATGAATGGGGTTTGGAGTCCACTACAAACTATTGCAGACACACAAGGCTTCACATGAATGGAATCAACCACTAGATGAAGCCTCCAGTAAAATTCTGCCTTTTTTATACGCACTGAATAGAAATTACAGATCATCATAAAAGACAATCGAGACTCACTTTGGTGTCTAGAAAAATACTTGCTTGAAATAGTTTGTGATTTTTCAGAGTGCCTATGAAGCTGCCTACTTGTATGTAACAGATTAAAACACATCAAACTTAAAGTGTGTGTGTGCCTGTGTGTGTGCGCGCGTGTGTGTGTATGTGTGTGTGTGTGCCTGTGTGTGTGTGTGTGTCTGTGTGTGTGTGTGTGTGTGTGTGTGTGTGTGTGTGTGTGTGTGTGTGTGTGTGTGTGTGTGTGTGTGTGTGTGTGTGTGTGTGTGTGTAAGAGAGCGAGAGAGAGAGAGACGTGTGTCTGAGCGTGTGTGCATGAGTGTGTGTGTTCCTGTCAGCCACAGAGGCGTGTTAGTCAAGAGTGTGCCGTCACGTCAGTCTCCTCTCTTCTGTCCGGACCTGTGGGGCTGGTTGATTCACTAGAGCAGGGTAGCTAAGTACAAGCTAAAATAACAACCTCGAGATATTCAAATATTTGAGCAGAGAATGGAGTCTACAACACACTCTCTCGTTCTGCTCTTTATTTCCTGTAGGCACACACACTCGCTCACACACACACACACACACACACACACGCTCACACACACACACACACTCGCTCACACACAAACACACACACACACACACACACACACTCGCTCACACACACACACACACACACACACGCTCACACACACACACACACTCGCTCACACACACACACACACACACACACACACACACTCGCTCACACACACACACACACACACACTCGCTCACACACACACACACACACACACACGCTCACACACAAACACTCACACACACACTCGCTCACACACACACACACACACACTCGCTCACACACACACACACTCGCTCACACACACACACACACACACTCGCTCACACACACACACACACACACACTCGCTCACACACACACACCTGCAGCTCACACACTCACACACACACTCGCTCACACACACACACACCTGCAGCTCACACACACACACACACACACTCACTCACACACACACACACACACCTGCAGCCCAGCCACACACACACACACACACACTCGCTCACACACACACAAACACACACTCGCTCACACACACACACACACACACACCTGCAGCTCAGCCAAAGGGTGACGGTCCCCGTTCAGGAAATCACATATACACTCAGTGGCCAGTTTATTAGGTACCTGCAAAGGACCTAATAAATCACATCGTTCACGAAAATGGTTAGCTCTTACAGACAGTGAGTCACGTGGCCGTGGCTTGCTATATAAAGCAGGCAGACAGGCATCGAGGTATTCAGTTACTGTTCGATTGAATGTTAGAATGGGCAAAAAGAGTGAGGGGGGGGGGGGACTTTGAGTGTGATATGCTCGTCAGTGCCTGGCGTGCCGGTTACAGTGTCTCAGAAACGGCCGACCTCCTGGGCTTTTCACGCATGACAGTGTCTAGGGTTTACCGGGAATGGTGCGACAAAGAATGGTGTGGCAGTCCTGTGGGTCAAAACAGCTCATTGATGAGAGCAGTCGAATGAGAATGGCAAGAATCATGCAAACAAACAGGCGGGTCACAAACAGACAAATAATGGTACAACAGCAGTGTGCAGAACGGCATCTCGGAACGCACAACTCCTCGGGCCTCGTCACGGATAGGCTACTGCAGCAGACGCCCTCACCAGGTTCCACTCCTATCAGCTAAAAACAAGAAGAAGCGGCTCCAGTGGGCACGCAATCACCAACACTGGACGTTTGAAGAGTGGAAAAATCGCCTGGTCCGACGGATCCCCCGGTTCCTATTGCGTCATGCTGATGGCAGAGTCAGGATTTGGCGTAAGCAACATGAGTCCATGGCCCCATCCAGCCTGTTGTCAACGGTACGGGAATGTTTTCCTGGCACACATTAGGTCCCTTGATACCAATTGAGCAACGTTTGAACGCCATACCTTGTAGAATCCATGCCCCGAATAACTCAGGCTGTTCTGGAGACAAGGGGGGGTCTGACCGGGTACTAGATGGGTGTACCTAATAAACCACTGAGTGTATGTGAATCCCTTGCAATCTCGTCTGTCACCCTCAAAATGACCTTTCTATCCCTGTCTCCTCTTTGGCCGCCATTGCAATCATGACAAAACAAAACCTACTCTAGCAGCATGTGTTTTTTTTCCTACCAGGCCAGTGGATATAGAGGGAACTGAAAGATTAAGATATTTATACACAGTATATGTAGGAGCCATAGTTTAGAGTTTGGTGGTAGCGTTCTGTGCTGACATAGTTACAAATGGAAAGTAGGTACACCCACCCTAGTCTCTGTTATAGAGTCATGCCACAGACCCAAACACCAGACGTGCAGTGGTTTTGCTCCCCAGATCGGATCTGCTCATTTATAGTTTTGACTCACCTGTGTGCTTAAATGTGCTGTTTTAACCCTCCCGTTGTCCTAGGGTCAAAATGACCCGCCACTGTGTTAAACCAACTTTATTTAATTTTTATATTTTTTGGATCATTTGTGAGAAGGAGGCAGTGATACTTTCTTTAAAGTCTCACTGCCTCCTTCTCACAAATGATCCCCCAAAATATAAAAATTAAATAAACTTGGTTCAACACAGTGGCGGGTCATTTTGACCCTAGGACAACGGGAGGGTTAAGACATATAGGAAACAATCTGTCTCTTGTCACCTTCCTTGTAAAGACTCTATAGAAAACAATCTGTCTCTTGTCACCTTCCTTGTAAAGACTTCAGTGAACAAGAACACGCCTGACCCATGTATTCCAGTAGTATTGTGTGTAGCACCCTGTTCAGTGTTACTCTAGTAGAGTGTGTGTGTGTGTGTGTGTGTGTGTGTGTGTGTGTGTGTGTGTGTGTGTGAGAGAGTGTGTGTGTGTGTGTGTGTGTGTGTGTGTGTGTGTGTGTGTGTGTGTGTGTGTGTGTGTGTGTGTGTGTGTGTGTGTGTGTGTGTGCGCGTGCATGTGTGTGCATTAAACACGCTCTTAACCCATGTATTCCAGTAGTAGTGTGTGTAGCACTCGGCTCAGTGTTACTCTAGTTGGAGCTTGTCTTGTTTCTGATTGCGTTGGGTGGAGTAAAGATAACCATATGACATTTGGAGGGAGACTCAACATCAAGAATTAACAACACATGTTATTTTTCGCCCCTTCATCCTGTGTGGCTCAGTTGGTAGAGCATGGCGTTTGCAACGGCAGGGTTGTGGGTTTGTTTCCCACGGGGGACCAGTATGAAAAAAAAAAATGAAACAATTAATGCACTCACTAACTGTAAGTCGCTCTGGATAAGAGCGTCTGCTAAATGACTAAGATGTAAATGTACATGTAAAATGACAGCGTTTTCCTATTGGGCCTCACTTCCATAACGTTTGACCTACATTAGATTGAAGAGTGCCCAGATTATCACACCAAACTATTTATCTTTGTTTACAAACTTACTGATCACAGATTTTAAAAGCAATCGCTTAATTCAACGTGGTTATATTTTAGTTTCCTTCCTATGAGCCAGAAGAAATTGACTTTGTCCAAGAGTGATGTGTGTTTTAGTTGTTTAGAAAATCATCTTTTGTCTTGTTTTAGTTGATTGTTATAAACCCATACTGTGTAGCACAGTCAATCTTTTCACACCTCTCAGGTCTTAAAGGTAGACTCAGCGATATAACGTACAGTTGAAGTCGGAAGTTTACGTACACCTTAGCCAAATACATTTAAACTCAGTTTTTCACAATTCCTGACAATTAATCCTAGTAAAAATCTCTAAATAGTCTTAGGTCAGTTAGGATCACCACTTTATTTTAAGAATGTGAAATGTCAGAATAATAGTAGAGAGAATGATTTATTTCAGCTTTACTTTCTTTCATCACATTCCCAGTGGGTCAGAAGTTTACATACACTCAATTAGTATTTGGTAGCATTGCCTTTAAATTGTTTAACTTGGGTCAAACGTTTCGGGTAGCCTTCCACAAGCTTCCCACAATAAATTGGGTGAATTTTGGCCCATTCCTCCTGACAGAGCTGGATTAACTGAATCAGGTTTGTAGGCATCCTTGCTCGCACACGCTTTTTCAGTTCTGCCCACAAATGTTCTATAGGATTGAGGTCAGGGCTTTGTGATGGCCACTCCAATACCATGACTTTGTTGTCCTTAAGCCATTTTGCCACAACTTTGGAAGTATGCTTGGGGTCATTGTCCATTTGGAAGACCCATTTGCAACCAAGCTTTAACTTCCTGACTGATGTCTTGAGATGTTGCTTCAAAATAGCCACACAATTTTCCTTCCTCATGATGCCATCTACTTTGTGAAGTGCACCAGTCCTACCAGCAGCAAAGCACCCCCACAACATGATGCTGCCACCCCCGTGCTTCACGGTTGGGATGGTGTTCTTCGGCTTGCAAGTAACCCCCTTTTTCCTCTGAACATAACGATGGTCATTATGGCCAAACAGTTCTATTTTTGTTTCATCAGACCAGAGGACATTTCTCCAAAACGTACGATCTTTGTCCCCATGTGCAGTTGCAAACCGTAGTCTGGCTTTTTTATGGCGGTTTTGGAGCAGTGGCTTCTTCCTTGCTGAGCGGCCTTTCAGGTTATGTCGATATAGGACTAGTTTAACGGTGAATATAGATACTTTTGTACCTGTTTCCTCCAGCATCTTCACAAGGTCCTTTGCTGTTGTTCTGGGATTGATTTGCACTTTTCAAACCAAAGTACGTTCATCTCTAGGAGACAGAACGTGTCTAGTTCCTGAGCGGTATGACAGCTGCGTGGTCCCATGGTGTTTATACTTGCATACTATTGTTTGTACAGATGAACGTGGTACCTTCAGGCGTTTGGAAGTTGCTCCCAAGGATGAACCAGACTTGTGAAGGTCTACAATTTGTTATCTGAGGTCTTGGCTGATTTCTTTTGATTTTCCCATGATGTCAAGCAAAGAGGCACTGAGTTTGAAGGTAGGCCTTGAAATACATCCACAGGTACATATCGTGTTGACTCAAATTATGTCAATTAGCCTATCAGAAGCTTCTAAAGCCATGACATCATATTCTGGAATTTTCCAAGCTGTTTAAAGGCACAGTCAACTTAGTGTATGTAAACTTCTGACCCACTGGAAGTGTGATACAGTGAATTATAAGTGAAATAATCTGTCTGTAAACAATTGTTGGAAAAAGTACTTGTGTCATGCACAAAGTAGATGTCCTAACTGACTTGCCAAAACTATAGTTTGTTAACAAGAAATTTGTGGAGTGGTTGAAAAAACGAGTTTTAATGACTCCAACCTAAGTGTATCTAAACTTCTGACTTCAACTGTAGATGCATAGTGGGTCAATTTCCGCTACAACTAAGAGCGTTGAAGCGTGAGGATGAACTTTTCCGCTATTTTGATTCCCTGGCTACCACGCTGTGAACAGCGTGAAGCGAACCCGTACCTATAAGGTTGACCACCATGACTTGGTGGTTCTTCCTATTGTTTGGTTATTGTTTGGTTAATGTTTGGTTATTGTTTGGTTATTGTTTGGTGATGGATTGAAGGGATTCTGAGTAGGGCTTGGTGATGGATTGAAGGGTTTCTGAGCAGGGCTCGGTGATGGATTGAAAGGATTCTGAGCAGTGCTTGGTGATGGATTGAAGGAATTCTGATTAGGGCTTGGTGATGGATTGAAGGGATTCTGAGCAGTTCTTGGTGATGGATTGAAGGGTTTCTGAGCAGGGCTTTGTGATGGATTGAAATGATTCTAAGCATTAGTTGGTGATGGATTGAAGGGATTCTGATTAGGGCTTGGTGATGGATTGAAGGGATTCGGAGCAGGGCTTGGTGATGGATTGAAGGGATTCGGAGCAGGGCTTGGTGATGGATTGAAGGGATTCGGAGCAGGGCTTGGTGATGGATTGAAGGGATTCGGAGCAGGGCTGGTACAGTGTGATCATCTCACTGTGGTTGACGTACGTTCAGAAACAACACTACCATCCCAGAGTTATAGTGCTGATCTAGGATCAGGTCATGCAATCTTTTATTGTGATCTAAAAGGCAAAACTGATCCTAAATCATCACTCCTACTCTTTATAGAGACCCTTTATACATATGACCACTGGTCATCTTGCTGCAGCTTTGTGATGTGGTTCACAAAAGGTCAAAAACAACACTAGGATCCCTTATGCAACGGTCCGTGACCACTGGATGCGGGGGAGAATGCTTTCCAAGTCAAATCAGCCCCGGCATGCAAAGACAATGGGATGAATGTTTACACTGTCACACACACAAAGGGACTATTGATGGAACTCAGTGTCTGGTTTCCAGACATAATGGGACCCATCTCGTCCAAAGAGTTGACTCAAGTTTGCCAAAAAGCACCTGGAAGCAACTGGATGATCATCAAGACTCTTGGAAGAATGTTCTATGGACAGATGCGAAAACCAAACACTGCATTCCACAGTAAGAACCTTATTCCAATGGTCGAGCATGGTGGTGGTAGTGTGATGGTTTGGGGATGCTTTGCTGCCTCAGGACCTGGACGACTTGCCTTTATAGAAGAAACCATGAATTCTGCTCTGTATCAGAGAATTCTATAGGAGAATGTCAGGCCATCTGTCGTGAGCTGAAGCTGAAGCGCAGCTGGGTCATGCAGCAAGACAATGATCCAAAACAAACAATCAAGTCTACATGAAAATTGTTAAAAAGCAACACATTTGAAGTTTTGGAATGGCCTAGTCAAAGTCCTGACCTAATCCCAATTGAGATGTTGTGGCAGGACTTGAAATGAGCAGTTCATGCTTGAAAACCCACAAATGTCGCTGAGTTAAAGCAGTTCTGCATGGAAGAGTGGGCCAACATTCCTCCACAGCAACGTGAGAGACTGATCAACAACTACAGGAAGCGTTTGGCTGGAGTCATTGCAGCTAAATGTGGCACAACCATATTGAGTGTAAGGGGACAATTACTTTTTCACATAGGGGCATTGGGTGTTGCATAACTTTGTTTATGAAATAAATGAAATTAGTTTGTAATTGTTGTGTTATATTGAGTGTAAGGGGGCAATTACCTTTTCACATAGGGGCATTGGGTGTTGCATAACTTTGTTTATGAAATAAATGAAATAAGTATGTAATTGTTGTGTTATTTGTTCACTCAGGTTCCCTTTATCTAATATTAGGTTTTGGTTGAAGATCTGATAACATTCAGTATAAAAAATATGCAAAAGTAGAGAAAATTAGAAAGGGGGCAAATACTTATTCACAGCACTGTATGTCATGGAAAGAGCAGGTGTTCCTAATGTTTTGTCCACTCAGAGTATATTATATTAATAAAGTAGTACTATGTAATATAGCTGCCGAGTGCCATCAAGCTCACGCGCTTTTCTCTCTCTCTCTCTCTCTCTCTCTCTCTCTCTCTCTCTCTCTCTCTCTCTCTCTCTCTCTCTCTCTCTCACACACACACACCTCCGAAACCTCAGCCCTTTCCCATGTAATATGTTAATGAGATAGACTATGTAAAAGAGCTGCCGTGTTTCACCAAGCTCACACACACTCACACACAAACACCTCTCCGCAACACACACACCACTCCGCAGTACAACCTCAGCCCGGTGGTGCTGGCCTGCTGTTTGCTCAGGACTTAATGAGTGTACACACTCCAGGTCAGGTGGCTGGTGATCTCACAGACCACAGGCAAATCAGTCTGTCCTTGTCACTACTAGTCTCCGAGTCGGAGTGCAGTCAGTTTGCTACGCCAACACACACACACATACAGATGTAGGATCTTAATTTGAGCCAGTTTGCTACAGCAGGAAAATAATCCTGCAGCAACAGGAAATTTGAATTATTGTGTGGATTATAATGAATGTACATTTTTGTAGGGGTTGATACATTTTCCGTAAAGGAAAATCATGTCTGAAATTTCAAAGAGGAAATTTCAAACTTCAGAAGCCTTTTAAAAACCTCAAATACACTACAAGTTTTAAATGTCCTGCATTGCAGGAAAGTTCTCCTGCAAAAGGGTAATCAAATTAAGATCCTACATCTGTGTACACACACACACACTCACACACACACACACACACACTCACACACACACACTCACACACACACTCACACACTCACACACTCACTCACTCACTCACTCACTCACCACACACACACACTCACACACTCACACACACACACACACACACACACTCACACACTCACACACACACACACACTCACTCACTCACTCACTCACACACTCTCACACACACTCTCACACACACACTCACTCATTCACTCACTCACACACACACTCACACACACACACACACACACACACACACTCACACACACACACACACACACACACACACACACACACACACACACACACACTCACTCACTCACTCTCACATACACTCTCACACACACACTCACTCATTCACTCACTCACACACACACTCTCTCTTTTTTATCTCTCTCCCCCATAAGTCCCATTATCACACAGACACAATGCCATTAGAGGCACAGATGCTTTGACTTATACCTAGGTGATGATGAGCTTTGCCCTGTCCATGGTTGAATGGACCTTCTGAATGTCACCTCTCATGTCAAACATTTCTTGACACACCAATTGAATCACTCTCTTTTGGTTACTCTTTTTATGCACAATATTCTCAGGTCCATTGGGACTGAAAAACTCACTAGATGTAAAAAAAAAATAAAAAAATAAAAAAACTAAAACATAAATATATTTATCTACGCCAAAGGTGTGCATTTTAATATAGATCGACAGAAGTAGAAGGTTAACATGGTTGAAATTAATTCAACACATGCGTAATTGGAATGCGGCTGGGCCTACCTATTCATAGGTAATGCGCCTGGGCCTACCTATTCAGAGGCAATGCGGCTGGGCCTACCTATTCAGAGGTAATGTGCCTGGGCCTACCTATTCAGAGGTAATGCGCCTGGGCCTACCTATTCAGAGGTAATGAGGCTGGGCCTACCTATTCAGAGGCAATGCGGCTGGGCCTACCTATTCAGAGGTAATGTGCCTGGGCCTACCTATTCAGAGGTAATGCGCCTGGGCCTACCTATTCAGAGGTAATGCGCCTGGGCCTACCTATTCAGAGGTAATGCGCCTGGGCCTACCTATTCAGAGGTAATGCGGCTGGGCCTACCAATTCAGAGGTAATGCGGCTGGGCCTACCAATTCAGAGGTAATGCGGCTGGGCCTACCTATTCTGATTCAAAATGGCATGAAGAGGAAAAGGTGAAAGAATGAAGAAACATTTATTGTCTATGGGTTGCGAAACTGTAGACCCACTCGTAGGCAACCTTGCAACGTTTTTCCCAGCCATAGCCTGCGTATAACACCTAGCCATGACATCCCTACGCATGATGCACTATTGAAATTACGCACGCAACATTCTTGCTTCATGCCAAGCGAACATTAGGTTGGCAGCAAGTACTCTACTTGTTGTAACACGCACAGAATGTTTTGTATTGAGAAGTTATTGTAGATACACTATTGTAGATTTTCAGCCATTCTGACGCTCAAGTCGTAGCCTAACAAATAGCCTAATATCACTGACATAGTTCAACAATTTTTTGACCAACTAAAAGCTTTTATGTAAGCTCTTAAATTGTATCAAATTGTTGTATATAGCCTATATTCATAAAACTCTGGCTTAATTTGACACATGTGACTTTTAAAAGTGTGTTGAATATTATTTCACACACAAGGGATATTTGGTAAAATTCAGAAAAATCAGGTAACATCCAAACAATTTCTTTAATTAAGATACATTCAATTTCATTGTGCATCGTTTGGAACTGCAGCTTTTTTACTGTTTTATCATAATGTAGTCTTAAACATTAGGGAATGTTCCCCATATGGTCTCCACCGTGGCCTTTTGATGTAATAATTGCACTTTGTTTAACCGCAGTACCTTAGTCAGTCTAATCAATAAACATTAGGATAACTTCTCTGAAGCGTTGGCATACATTTAAGTCGAGAAGTGAAAAAACGATGTTCAATATTAAGACTGTTGCCTTTATCAAAAACACAACACAAACAGAAAAGTAAAATACAAACATCCAAAACTATAGCAATTGATATCACCCTGAAACACTTAAATGCAAACTTTGTTTTCCTCCTGGTTTTGATTTCATAGCCTACTTTAGCCCCTTGTTTCTAAAAACATTTGCAGAGATGTGTGCAGAAATGGGTTTAAGAGACAAGCTCTTGATGAGGATGGCACAATGTCCCTCAATGAGAAACAGTCAGTCAGTCCTTCAATACATCTGACCTGTCTTGTGAGCTGTCTGCTGGACAACAAACAGAACAGTGTCCTGTCTGTAGATAGTGTGGCAAACCTTTCCTTCCATGTGTTAACTTGAGTTCTCCACACCATGTTATATGGAAGAGAATGTTGTGATGGATATGGGTCCTAGGTGTGGTCCTTCATATAAATACAAAAGAGGTGATTGTTTGTGATGAGCTAACACAGGACCCTCTCGCCTCCTTCCTCCCTCCTCCTTTCTCTGTCTGCCCGTCCGTCCGTCTGTCCTGCTCCCTCTCGCTTCCTTCCTCCCTCCTCTTTTCTCTCAGTCTGCCCGTCCGTCCGTCTGTCCTGCTCCCCCTCTTCTTCCCTCTCTCTCCGTCCGTCCGCCCGTCTGTCTGTGTTCTACAGTGCTGAGGCGCTGACGGCGTGGGCATGGATGTTGTCACGGTGGTGGGCTGTCATACCTTTGAAGGTCAGCGAGGAGGCAATGTTGTCACAGCTGTGGTGAGAGAGCGCACTGCCACTGGGCGGCTGCCATGTGGGACCGGTCACATAGGCCGACGTGGTGGCGCTGTACCCCATGTAGGGCGACACTGGGGTGGGAGGGGGGTAGGCCGGGATACTGGGTGCTGTGACATAACTGTTCACTGTGGGCAAGCCACTCTGCATCTGTCAGGGAGAAGGGAGAGAGAGAGGGGAGAGAGAGAGGGGAGAGAGATGGTGAGACAATAGATAGGGAGGAGAGAAACAAGGTGAGGTAGGTAGAGAGCGACATAACAGTTCACTGTGCTTGGGCAAGACACTCTGTGTCAGAGAGAGAGAGAGAGAGAGAGAGAGAGAGAGAGAGAGAGAGAGAGAGAGAGAGAGAGAGAGAGACCAGGTTAGACAGAAGTAGAGTCAGGTAGAGAGAGAGAGGAGAGACCAGGTTAGATAGAGGTAGAGTCAGGTAGAATGAGGTAGAGAGTGAGACACCAGGTTAGACAGAGGTAGAGTGAGGTAGAGAGAGACCATATTAGACTGAGGTAGAGTGAGGTAGAGAGAGACCATGTTTGACAGAGGTATAGTGAGGTAGAGAGAGGAGAGACCTGGTTAGACAGTGGTAGAGTGCGGTAGAGAGAGAGGAGAGACCAGGGTAGACAGAGGTAGAGTGAGGTAGAGAGAGAGAGGAGACACCTGTTTGGACAGAGGTAGAGTGAGGTAGAGAGAGGAGAGACCAGGTTAGATATAGGTAGAGTGAAGTAGAGGGAGGTAGAGAGAGAGAGAGAGAGAGAGAGAGAGAGAGAGAGAGAGAGAGAGAGAGAGAGAGAGAGAGAGAGAGAGAGAGAGAGAGAGAGAGAGAGAGAGAGAGAGAGAGAGAGAGAGAGAGAGAGAGAGAGAGAGAGAGAGAGAGAGACCTGGTTAGACAGAGGAAGAGTGGGGAGAGACCAGGTTAGACAGGGGTAGAGAGAGATAGGAGAGAGACCTGGTTAGACAGAGGTAGAGTGAGGTAGAGACCAGGTTAGACAGGGGTAGAGCGAGGCAGAGAGAGAGGGACCAGGTTAGACAGAGGTAGAGTGAGGTAGAGAGAGAGAGGAGACACCTGTTTGGACAGAGGTAGAGTGAGGTAGAGAGAGGAGAGACCAGGTTAGATATAGGTAGAGTGAGGTAGAGAGAGAGGAGAGACCAGGGTAGACAGAGGTAGAGTGAGGTAGAGAGAGAGAGGAGACACCTGTTTGGACAGAGGTAGAGTGAGGTAGAGAGAGGAGAGACCAGGTTAGATATAGGTAGAGTGAAGTAGAGGGAGGTAGAGAGAGAGAGAGAGAGAGAGAGAGAGAGAGAGAGAGAGAGAGAGAGAGAGAGAGAGAGAGAGAGAGAGAGAGAGAGAGAGAGAGAGAGAGAGAGAGAGAGACCTGGTTAGACAGAGGAAGAGTGGGGAGAGACCAGGTTAGACAGGGGTAGAGAGAGATAGGAGAGAGACCTGGTTAGACAGAGGTAGAGTGAGGTAGAGACCAGGTTAGACAGGGGTAGAGCGAGGCAGAGAGAGGAGAGACCTAGTTAGACAGAGGAAGAGTGGGGAGAGACCAGGTTAGAAAGAGGTAGAGAGAGAGACCAGTTTAGACAGAGGTAGAGTGAGGTAAAGAGAGGAGAAACTTGGTTAGACAACAGAGGTAGAGTGAGGTAGAGAGAAATATGAGAGACCTGGTTAGACAGATGTATAGTGGGGTAGAGAGAGAGAGGAGAGACCAGGTTAGATAGAGGTAGAGTCAGGTAGAGTGAGGTAGAGAGAGACCAGGTTAGACAGAGGTAGAGATAGGAGAGACCTGGTTAGACAGAGGAAGAGTGGGGAGAGACCAGGTTAGAAAGAGGTAGAGAGAGGTAGAGAGAGGAAAGACAAGATTAGAGAGAGAGAGAGAGAGAGACCAGGTTAGACAGACAGAGGTAGAGTGAGGTAGAGCGAGGAGAGACCAGGTTAGACAGAGGTAGAGAGAGGTAGAGAGAGGAAAGACAAGATTAGAGAAAGAGAGAGAGAGAGAGAGAGAGAGAGAGAGAGAGAGAGAGAGAGAGAGAGAGAGAGAGAGAGAGAGAGAGAGAGAGAGAGAGAGAGAGACCAGGTTAGACAGAGGTAGAGAGAGAAGAGAGACATGGTTAGACAGATGTAGAGAGAGGAGATACCAGGTTAGATATAGGTAGAGTGAGGTAGAGAGAGAGAGGAGAGACCAGGGTAGACAGAGGTAGAGCGAGGCAGAGAGAGAGAGAGAGAGAGAGAGAGAGAGAGAGAGAGAGAGAGAGAGAGAGAGAGAGAGAGAGAGAGAGAGAGAGAGAGAGAGAGAGAGAGAGAGAGAGAGAGAGAGAGAGAGAGAGAGAGAGAGAGACCTGGTTAGACAGAGGAAGAGTGGGGAGAGACCAGGTTAGACAGGGGTAGAGAGAGATAGGAGAGAGACCAGGTTAGACAGAGGTAGAGTGAGGTAGAGACCAGGTTAGACAGGGGTAGAGCGAGGCAGAGACAGAGGGACCAGGTTAGACAGAGGTAGAGTGAGGTAGAGAGAGAGAGGAGACACCTGTTTGGACAGAGGTAGAGTGAGGTAGAGAGAGGAGAGACCAGGTTAGATATAGGTAGAGTGAAGTAGAGGGAGGTAGAGAGAGAGAGACCAGGTTAGACGGACAGAGGTAGAGTGAGGTAGAGAGAAAAGAGAGACCTGGTTAGATAGAGGTAGAGTCAGGTAGAGTGAGGTAGTGAGAGACCATGTTAGACAGAAGTATAGTGAGGTAGAGAGAGGAGAACCTGGTTAGAAAGAGGTAGAGAGGGGAGAGACCAGGTTAGACAGAGGTAGAGCGAGGCAGAGAGAGAGAGGAGACACCTGTTTGGACAGAGGTAGAGTGAGGTAGAGAGAGGAGAGACCAGGTTAGATATAGGTAGAGTGAGGTAGAGAGATGGGGAGGAGAGACCAGGTTAGACAGAGGTAGAGCGAGGCAGAGAGGGGAGAGACCAGGTTAGACAGAGGGAGGGGAGGGAGGGAGGGAGAGAGAGAGAGAGAGAGAGAGAGAGAGAGAGAGAGAGAGAGAGAGAGAGAGAGAGAGAGAGAGAGAGAGAGAGAGAGAGAGAGAGAGAGAGAGAGAGAGAGAGAGAGAGAGAGAGAGAGAGGAGACACCTGGTTGGACAGAGGTAGAGTGAGGTAGAGAGAGGAGAGACCAGGTTAGATATAGGTAGAGTGAGGTAGAGAGAGAGGAGAGACCTAGTTAGACAGAGGAAGAGTGGGGAGAGACCAGGTTAGAAAGAGGTAGAGAGAGAGACCAGTTTAGACAGAGGTAGAGTGAGGTAAAGAGAGGAGAAACTTGGTTAGACAACAGAGGTAGAGTGAGGTAGAGAGAAATAGGAGAGACCTGGTTAGACAGATGTATAGTGGGGTAGAGAGAGAGAGGAGAGACCAGGTTAGATAGAGGTAGAGTCAGGTAGAGTGAGGTAGAGAGAGACCAGGTTAGACAGAGGTAGAGATAGGAGAGACCTGGTTAGACAGAGGAAGAGTGGGGAGAGACCAGGTTAGAAAGAGGTAGAGAGAGGTAGAGAGAGGAAAGACAAGATTAGAGAGAGAGAGAGAGAGACCAGGTTAGACAGACAGAGGTAGAGTGAGGTAGAGCGAGGAGAGACCAGGTTAGACAGAGGTAGAGAGAGGTAGAGAGAGGAAAGACAAGATTAGAGAGAGAGAGAGAGAGAGAGAGAGAGAGAGAGAGAGAGAGAGAGAGAGAGAGAGAGAGAGAGAGAGAGAGAGAGAGAGAGAGAGAGAGAGAGAGAGAGAGAGAGAGAGAGAGAGAGAGAGAGAGAGCGAGAGAGAGAGAGAGACCAGGTTAGACAGAGGTAGAGAGAGAAGAGAGACATGGTTAGACAGATGTAGAGAGAGGAGAGACCAGGTTAGATATAGGTAGAGTGAGGTAGAGAGAGAGAGGAGAGACCAGGGTAGACAGAGGTAGAGCGAGGCAGAGAGAGAGGGACCAGGATAGACAGAGGTAGAGTGAGGTAGAGAGAGAGAGGAGACACCTGTTTGGACAGAGGTAGAGTGAGGTAGAGAGAGGAGAGACCAGGTTAGATATAGGTAGAGTGAGGTAGAGAGAGAGAGGAGACACCTGTTTGGACAGAGGTAGAGTGAGGTAGAGAGAGAGGAGAGACCAGGTTAGACAGATGGAGGGAGTGAGGGAGGAGGGAGAGAGAGAGAGAGAGAGAGAGAGAGAGAGAGAGAGAGAGAGAGAGAGAGAGAGAGAGAGAGAGAGAGAGAGAGAGAGAGAGAGAGAGAGAGAGAGAGAGAGAGAGAGAGAGAGAGAGAGAGAGAGGAGACACCTGGTTGGACAGAGGTAGAGTGAGGCACCTGGTTGGACAGAGGTAGAGTGAGGTAGAGAGAGGAGAGACCTAGTTAGACAGAGGAAGAGTGGGGAGAGACCAGGTTAGAAAGAGGTAGAGAGAGAGAGAGAGAGAGAGAGAGAGAGAGAGAGAGAGAGAGAGAGAGAGAGAGAGAGAGAGAGAGAGAGAGAGAGAGAGAGAGAGAGAGAGAGAGAGAGAGAGAGAGAGGAGACACCTGGTTGGACAGAGGTAGAGTGAGGCACCTGGTTGGACAGATGTAGAGAGAGGAGAGACCAGGTTAGACAGAGGGAGGGAGGGAGGGAGGGAGGGAGAGAGAGTGAGAGAGAGAGAGAGAGAGAGAGAGAGAGAGATAGGAGAGAGACCAGGTTAGACAGAGGTAGAGTGAGGTAGAGAGAGAGAGGAGACACCTGTTTGGACAGAGGTAGAGTGAGGTAGAGAGAGGAGAGACCAGGTTAGATATAGGTAGAGTGAAGTAGAGGGAGGTAGAGAGAGAGAGAGAGAGAGAGAGAGAGAGAGAGAGAGAGAGAGAGAGAGAGAGAGAGAGAGAGAGAGAGAGAGAGAGAGAGAGAGAGACCAGGTTAGACAGAGGTAGAGAGAGAAGAGACCTGGTTAGACAGAGGTAGAGTGAGGTAGAGAGAGACCAGGTTAGACAGAGGTATAGTGAGGTAGAGAGAGGAAAGACAAGATTAGAGAGAGAGAGAGAGAGAGAGAGAGAGAGAGAGAGAGAGAGAGAGAGAGAGAGAGAGAGAGAGAGAGAGAGAGAGAGAGAGTTACACAGCGGTTGAATGAGGTAGAGAGACAGGAGAGACCAGGTTAGACAGAGGTAGAGAGAGAGAGGAGAGAGACAGAAGGGGAGGAGAAGAGGCACTAGGGAAATGTGGTATTGGTGGGGAGTGAGGGAAGTGGACTGGAGAGAGATGAGGAAAAGGAGAGAGTAAAGGGAGAAGTGAGAGTTAGGTGAGGGTTGAGTTAGAATGTTCTGTACTGTAGGTTAAAGGTAGAGAGGTGACAGGTGAGGTAAGAGAAGAGAGGGTGAATGGAGGTTTGGAGAAGTTGAGGGTTTGTTGAGAGGGGGGAGAGAGGAGATGTGGGATGACAGAAATGAACAAGGGAAAGGGAAAGAAATGTACAGAGGGTTAAACAAGCATGAGCAACTTTTTGGCACCATGACAAAACATAACTTGGAGAATTCACCTAATTGTTTCAACATTATGCCTTACATATTATATCCGTGTGTGGTCTATTCTATGACTTCTGGGAATCAGAATGGTTTCTGCGGGAGAGAGGAGATCATTGTCGTTGCTGTATAGTATTTGTCCAGGAATTCCTCGACATAAGACCCAATGCCTGTATTATTTTTTTATTTCGACGGACATTTACAGTCATGAAGATGCACGTGCATTACTCAGATTCTAAAGGCTTTTAGTTTTTATGGAGCCTAGGCCTATAATTTAAGTGATGTTTTGTATTTCAGGAAGCAAAATGCCGTTGGCCTACTTACATTATGCCATTTTAGTTTACGGTTAATGTATCTAATGTTCTCCTACTGAATATTTTCCATAGGCCTACACAGCTTTTAATTTATGTTTTTTCAAGATATTGAAATTATTTAAAAACTAATAACATAGTTCATGAAGTAGCCTAGCCTACCTAGCCCATATTGCACATATTTTAACTTGGTACAATTGTTTTTCCGGTATTGGATAATGATAAATCAATAAATACACACGTCACACGAATAAATTCAGTTTATTCGAATTCTGATATTCTACACAAATTGCTTTTCGTATAGACTTACTTTTGTTTGTTTCCCTCCTTTATTCCTCAATATTCAATGTGAAGTCATGCTTAGAAAAATACATAGCCCTTGGCTTGCTTGTGGCGCGCAATAGTTATTTTAATGGCTAGCACTCTTCAGTAAATTCTGTCAAATGGAAAAGGCAAGCTTACCAATTTAATTCTAGTTTTTTATTTCGTTACATAATTCGCTTTCTTGTTGGTTATCGTTTTCATGCTTTTATGTTATACAAGACGGCTGATCTGAGAATAATCACAAATAGCCTATATCGACGGATAAAAGCAATTTGAATTGGAATAGGTGGCTACTGAATAGGCCTACACATAAGGATCATATAAAATAAGAAAACATATGCTGTACAAGGCAGCCTGTAATAATACATATTTTATCATATTTATTAGAATCCACTCTCGGGGTATTTAGACGACAGTAGACTATATGGAAATGCATCAAATGGTGTGGCCTAATAGGCTAACAAATCATAATTATAGGAAAAATTCCGTCGTATCCAAAAGTCAGTCAAAACCAGTGATTTGTCATTAGCGTGAAACCTACTGGTCTTCGTTATGTTGCTATTATGTCTGATAAAAGTGATCCTATCGACTCTAGAGTACCTGCACGTAAGAAAGGCATTTAAAGATTACATCCGAGCCGCCGGCGCTGTTTATGGATATGCGTGTCATTACCTTAAATGGAAATGTAATGATCCAATTATTCTTCCAAAGAGTGACATGATACACCCTGCGGCGCATGACTGGGACAACTCATGTAGGCCTACGGTTAAGAGAACTTCAAGCACTGCGTGTACTGTAGCTATAAGCCAGATATAAGCTACATCTTGAATTCATTACATTTTATTTTTTATTTTCAAATGCTTGCGTGTGGGTTAATCTATACATGCTTTATTGACCTGTCATTGGGAAGGAGTTATTTATTTTTCATGTTTCACATCAGTAAATAGCTGTGCCATTGCAGCTGCATAGCTTATACTGCGCTGTTCGCTGACACTTGAACGAAAAAAACATTATTTTTGCTAAAATTGAATTTGGACATAATGAATTATATGGCAATTGACCTTCAGCTTTTTGAAAATGCCCACTCCTTCTTACTTCAGTCGCCACAAGTCTACTTTTATTATAAGGAAGGACTGTGGATGTGAATGGGGAGAGGGCGGGCGTGTTGTTATGTGTTTTGAAAGTGCGTGCAGACTGCAGTGTGTGTATAGTGTTTTGAAATATGGGTCTATATGCCCCATTTGGAAAGGATTCAGTACATCAGTAGGCCTAGTTTATCATCAACAAATGAAGTCCCGTTGGCCACTATAGGCCTATAGAAGCCTGTGGCACGCAGAGAAAGCCATACTTTGAAAATGGGGCGTTTGAATCCATTAAAACCGTACAAATTACAATCCAAATAGTTGAAAATTGATCGGATTATAAGTATGTTTTATATTGTGATGATGACATTAGATTAGGTCCCGTGTAGCTCAGTTGGTAGAGCATGGCGCTTGCAACGCCAGGGTTGTGGGTTCGATTCCCACGGGGGGGCAGTATGAAAAAGAATGTATGCACTCACTAACTGTAAATCGCTCTGGATAAGAGCGTCTGCTAAATGACTAAAATGTAAATTAGACTTTGACATACAAAATCTCAAAACTAAATAATTTGCTTATTGAAACCTTTGAATAAAATAAAGTAAAAATATAAAAAATAACTTGACCTATGACTGATTATGCCATGTATAGGCTATCTGCAAAATGCATTAGGCCTGCATTTTGATTTAGTATTTTTTATCCGAACGAGTTATATCACCACCGCATGTGTTTTTCTGCATTATTTGTCCCCATTGATGCATCAAACAGTAGTCTATTGAATAAATCGATTTCTCCATGTATCATCATGCAACTGGTCATAATTCGCCAGTCTTTTGGTCTCAAGGGTGGTTTCAATGCTGCGTGTATAAACAGCAAACAATCACAGAAATTTGATAACACCATACTTGAATATCGATCAATTCACTTCACATTATACAATTTGAAAAGGTCCCGTGCGCCTTTTTCCACCAGGCGTTATGGGCGTCAAGACCCCAGAATTCGTTTTGGCATTATCTCGCTTGCCCCCGACGATATATCATACCAACTATGCATGCCTCCCCCTCTCACTTCCTCTCTCACACACACTATATCATTCATGCAAGCTCGCGCTCACACTCTGTGTCAACTACCTCGTGCCTCCACCTCACACGTTGTTTGCACCCTTGCAGTCGATATATTATGCAACATAAAATGCACCATATTTTCTAACACAAGACTAACACCGAGTTTAGTGACATGTTCTTCGTGAAACTTTTGGAATTAAAAAAACGTCTATACACACTAAAATATAATCTGTTATTCGACTAGGCCTATTAGTGGGATAAGCTTCGATGGAATTTACCACAATTTCAGCAATACCTTTCAGCTTCTATTAGATCAGCGTGTAAATCATTATTGGGGGTTAATTGTTAACATAAATGTAGCCTAGTCTACTGGCCAAAATATATAAATGTGTAATTACGTTTTAATTATTTAAACTTCAGTCTTGTTATTCATTTACATTAGGCCTAATATTAGTTATTTTAACACGTTGGTTAAGACAATATGGAAATGCCATGAAATTAGGCAATCCTGATGATCAGCATAAAATATACAACCATAACACACAAAAATAAAAACATTTAAATAATATTTATCCAATAACTGTTATGATTATCTTAGTCGGTCAATCGGTCTGTTTTGTGCCAATGGATTTTCTCTTGCAAAAAAAAAAAAAACTGTAGAAACGTGTCCAATTATGTAAATCGACGTCAGCAGGACGACCTGATGCCTCTGGTCAAGTTTCCTGGTATAATAGAAGATGACTTGAGAAGTTTAGTTTCTTTCTTATTCTTTCATATCCCTAAACCTTATAAGATAAAGGCAAGTGGCTGCAAAGTACAAAATACCAAGAGCTTTTGCTGAAAAAATTACAAATTAAATATGTTACCCCCCATACAACGTTTGGCTATAGAATATCGCTATATTTAGAGTATTATTCAAACGGAACTTGTACAACCCTTACAAAAAAAGATTGCAATTGAAACAGCTAAAAGTGCAGTAACTGCAGTCGACTGTGGTATTTTGGACGCAGTAATTGCAGAATAACTGCGGTGTAGTGCAGTTGAACTGCAGTTATACTGCACTCTAACTACAGTTACACTGAAAAATACTGCAGTAAAAAAACGGTGTTAGTTTGGACGCAGTATTTGCAGCATACTGCAGGTATACTGCACTCTGACTGCAATCTGTTTTCGTAAGGGAAAAGCCGGTCTATTCAAATGTACATTTGGCGTGCTATGCTAATGACCGCCGTTGAGCTTCTCAGTACATCATATATGTCAAGTTGTCAACATGCTATCACCTGCAAGGAAATTGATGGGTTCTGAGGTTCCAGGTTCATGGCTAATTTGTCACAGAACTGAATCAATCATATGCCAGTGATGGACACAAAACTACAATACGTAATAACAATGTAAGAGCACAGTATGCCATGGAGCCGAATAGAACAACCCACAGTAGCCTATAGGCCCATACACTGCGGTGTGGTCGGTGCCTTGTCTAGAGGCATACACCCAGAGGAGGTAGCGTGTCAATATGATTGAAAGCACCAAGAAAGCACACTCAGCTCGTATATTGATTACACAATAAGTGTGAGACACTACACTTGAAGGTCATCATATTGTACTTGACCTTGTGATGAACACAAATTAGGCTAAAGATGGATGAGGACGGAATTCTATAGAAAAGGAGATGTATCCTTTTACCTGTGTGTATTTTACTTCAGGTTCTATAGAATGCGGTGGTTTATGCTGCAGGCCATTGACTAGTGGAGAACTTGCTGACTGCGGAAAATTAGTCATGTTTATAACGCTCCATTCTTCTAGTTTAGAACTGGGAAAGGACGAACTGTCACTAACTGCATGGGGCAAAACAAAGAGACACAGAGACAGAGGAGAGGGAAATCAGAGGAGGTTAACCGAAGAGACTTCACGCTACCACTCCCATCTATTGTAGGCATTCATCTCACCTTAATAACTATACAGCTTTTTAGCAAAAATACGGAAAATACTTGAAATGGTAACGATCATCATTTGCGAGGAATTACTTCAGATCCGACCACGTAAATAGAGAAATGGCTAGGGCTATGGTTGTCTTAAAATCCGTTTTTGCATATGTATAGACAAATCTGAATTAGGCCTACTGCAGAGGGCGCCTAGCCCTAGTCATTTCTCTATTTACATGGTCTGAAGTAATTCCTCAGAACCCTGGAAAACCCGTATATGTGTGTGGCTTTGCATTAGCCTACTGATCATACCGAAGCAGCTCATTGCTAAAAGGAATGCAGTAAGACGATTCTTTCGTGTAATTGTCAGGAACATTTAACCAAGCCCGTCTTCCTGTGGGGACAAATTAGATTTACTTGAACCGTTTCCGCTTTGAACGTGATGGATATTGTATTATACACGGTTCCCAACGTTTAGAATAAGAAAAGCAAGCCCACAAGTGTTGTAACTTGAGAAGACCACTGAGTCGATTATTTTCTTTCTCAACCCACTTTACTTTCTTTCATCAAATCAAGTTGTACTTGTAGTTGTCTATTTTGTGCATATAGACATTTATGAAATATTTGTTGTACGTCTAAAAGGTTTGAGTCTTTTGGGGGGTCTTTTTCTTGAATAATCCTTCGCTGACAAAGCTGTCTTAAGTTTTTTCGAGGAAGGATGAATGTTATCTCACTTTCTTGATGGCACGGTAGGCGTGGCCTGGCGTGGCGTGGCGTAGTGTGTGTGTGTGTGTGTGTGACAGTGCCATTTGATGACCAATGCCTTTCCAAATATCGACATATTTCAAATGCAACTCATATTATGTTTTACGCATCTTTACGTTAAGCGTATAGTTTTTACGCATAGCCTATAGTTTTACGCTAAGCCTATAGTTTTACGCATGAGGCCTGTGCTCGCCATTTGCGTCTTAGTGATATTTTTTTACGCTCTTCGTCTTAGAATAGGCTTACTGTATTGAGTATTCCCTCCATGTTGTAATGTAAACCCAACAGCAGATCTATAATAGGCCATATCATAGCATAGTCAGGTAAAAAAAAAAAAATGAAAACCTGTCGAGGTGATTGTGGCGCTAAAAGACCTCACGTCATTCAGTGTACATTATACTTATTTCGACTTTCAAAACCTGCCGCAAACATCTGCTAATAATTTGGAAATGCATAAATTGTTTATAAAGGCATCCTTTGAGAACACATTCCTCCCCGGGATTTCTTGTTCGGCTTGAAGATCTGCGCTGCGTTTGAGTGGCGAAGCCTTGTTGTTTGATTGTTGGAGTTAAGTTAAGACATGGAATGGCCGCGGCCTCCCGGATCTAAAGAGGTCTACTATACAAGCTCTAAGGAGAGTGGCATGTTTCTATCTACAAGGCGGTGAGACCCGAGAGCGTTCTAACTTCTGACAGAAGAACGGTTATGACAAGCGCATAGGCGGTCGACTGACATCTAACACTCTCTTTGCTAAAACAAAAAAACGTTGTCCTTAAAAATCTTATTCACAAGAAAAGTCATTTATTATTATTTATGGAGGTCATATTTATTTAGGCTACATTGTTTCCAAAACAGAATAGTATTTGTGGTAACATAGTGAAAACGAACTTTCCAATCATGACTGTAACTAACAAAAACAAGTTCTCTAAACTTAGATAGGGTCTTTACGCAACAACACAGGCCTTCAGTAGCCTAGTTCAATGTAGCCCCGTATAGCCTATTGAAGCAGTATGATAGGCTAAAAGCGTGTGAAACTGCATTGCAGGGGTGTGTATTTTGAAGTAAGGCAAGGACAAATGTATGGCTGCAAGACATGGCAGGGCAAAGCTTTGAACACCTCATTTTGATTTGAGTTCATCTCCTCGTGCACCGCTGCGCCTTCCCTTCGTTATCCCACTAATATTCCACATCCGCCCCAAGCCTTCCTTCAACCATCTGTTTTAATGCAACCGTTTGAACTAGGAACTAAACGTTACTAATACATGCACTCACCGATTCTGGCAAATAACACATCACTAACTTAGAAAGCCAATTTATGTTCGCAGTTCGTTCCAGAAGAGTCACTCTTTTATTGAGAAAAGTTGTTTATCTTTTATCTGTTATTAGTAGGCCTTAATGCACTCATACTGTTATACCTATGTGCATTGCTCATAATATTGAATAATGATCCTGATAAAAACTGCCTAACTCAAAATTTTTAAAGTTACACATCTGCCTACCTTGCGACAAGGCCCACTACACGCACGTACACACGCAAGTACGCACACGCATCCCCTGCTGACCCATGCGTTTTCCTATGAATTTTAACTATTAACAAATGCAATTTCTTTACCCATGTACCAAAGTAAAAATCATGCTTACTTTGTTGCTCAGTTATCGACCGAATCCCCAGAATATCTGTTACCGAGTGCGATGAGGGCCATATCCTGTGCATAGCCATGTGTCCAGGGAGGGAGTGCATGCCCGGGGGAGTCGGTACTTTGGTCCCAGATGCTCCGATGGGGGTCGGATACGAGTATATGTGGTTGTATGGTAGCGTTGGTTGAGGTGGTGGGTGAGACGACTGCTTGCTGGACTCATACTGACTCTGCTGGGACAGATTGCCAATCTTGTTGCGGAGGATCCGACTGATGGAGCTCACAGATGGTAGATTAAATTTGTCACAAACGCCGTCAGCCAGTAGCCTGTCCCGGATCTCCCATGCGAAAATACCCGGGTCCCTCTGCTTGTATGTCCGTATGTGCTTGACCACTGATGGCGTGGTGACCCGTGGCTTGCTGCCACCGATCGCTCCCGGGAGTATAGAGCCAGTCTCGTTGTACCGGGCCAGTATCTTGCTGACGCAGCCGTGGGAGACCCGGAGTTGTCTGCTGATGTCGCAAGGCCTGATGCCTAGCTGAGCGAGTTCTACAATCCGCAGCCGGATGGCGTTGGGTAGCGGTCTGCCGTTGACGAAAACACCGCCGAGCTGATTCACCTCTCCGAAGGCTGGCTCTGGTGTCATGGAAACATATACAGAGACAGCTAAATGAAACACACATCTTAAGTTAGACAACGTGTAGCTGTAGTAGTCTGTAATCACAACAAGGCCCTATTATGACTAGTGTTGTTAATCATGCCTACATGCTAATGCGGTCTGCAATGTCGTTTCCACCCGGTTAAGGACGAATTAAATGCTTATTTACAGCATATGAGATTGTCTTAAATGTATTGGGATGTATATAGAATATATATATATATATATATATATATATATCTTTATAATGCACTCAAAACAGATGCGTAAAACCCAATTTAGCGCGTGATGAAAATAAAAACATGTCTCACCATTAGGCTACCTACCCCCTGCTCATAAAAACCCCGCACATTTTTCAGTTTGTGCATAACATACTGCTACATTGTAATACCATTGTATTTTAATTTCAAGATACAGTTGCAGTACAAATGTGTTTTACGCATGTCTATGCTATAGGCTAGTTTTACCAATCGGCTACTAATAATGGTCATTGGAAAATCCTTCGTAAAAACCAACTGAAGCGCAAAAATACTATTCCGTGTATCCATACAATCGCCATACAAGCAACATAGGCTAATCATAATCGAATCATTAGAATGTAGGTATAATTCGTTCCTTGAACGAGGTAGGAATGCCTGTTATAGACTAACTCAATCATCGGCACACAATGTTTCCATATAAACTTACCCATTGCGTTTAGTCCGCAAATTATTATTGGGATCTCGGAGTTACACCTTCCGTCCAGTTCCGCGTCCAGTTTAGCTGGTGTCTGGAAACCTGTCTAGGGGAGCACAAATCCTCGCTCTCGTACGCCACGGTTAGGCTACTGCGATAACCGAACTAGGATAGCTGCTAGAAGGAGAAATCCGCGATGTGTTTCCTGATGGCAGGGGAGACAGGCTTACATTTCAATCCAGACAATCATGGGCCGGACTTCCAAAACTTTTCTTCACCGGGAGGCTTGGTCCGCCAATGAAAGTTTGAGTTTGTAGAGAGCAGCTTTCCTATTGGATTGAAAGTTTGACATGACATATGCTCGTGCAGCAAGGCAACCCCCTCTCTTCCGTAGGAACTACAGACAGGGTTACCCTGCCACCATGAATTGCAATTATGTGTTGCACTACACAGGAATGGTAAGTTACAATATAATATTATTATTGTGATTATGAATCATACATAGCAATAAATTAGGCAACAGGATAAATCACCAATGTAATAATCCGAATATAATAATACAGTCAAGTGTTTGGCTTTTGCTGCGTATATAGTCAGTGAGGAATTCATGTGATATAAAGAACACAAAATGATGAAAGTGAAAATGGTATTCCATTCCCTCAGTTCAAATGGATAGCCTAACTTGCGTAAAGGCTGTCTTCACTCGCCAACCAAATAAATAACACGAGACATTGAGAATATTTGTACATCACGAAGTGGCGCCCAATGTAAGGCCAACGAATCTTATGATGTAGTATTTATAGGCCTTGACTTTGACTTATAAATACACAAACAAAAACAAACAAAATAAGTTACTGTCGGAGTTGGCCGTTGGGTCATAGCCTATATTGCTCATTCCATTTAGGCTACTAATACACTTGTATTTCAATGTTTCTTTTAAATATTATCCTTGTGTAAAACATTTGGTTTGTATTCCAACGTAGCTCAGGCCTTGATTTGATTGTTAATTTGTTTATTTTTCTAGTCGTGTCATCAATTTGTGTATGCCTTAACAAGTTCGATTTTATATCTCTTTCTCTCTCTTGCATCATTTTTCTAAAATCGAGATACAAAACAAATGTATATAATAATAATAATAATAATAATAATAATATGCCATTTAGCAGACGCTTTTATTTACAGTCATGTGTGCATACATTGTTACGTATGGGTAAATTTCTACATATAGCCTAGGTTGTGTGATGATATTCAACTGAGTGTTTAAAAAGTTATAGGACTAATGCGTCATCTCAGAAAACTTTGCCTAGAGAGCGTTTAATATGTTTGCTATTAATAGCTTGAATAAATGTTCGAATTGTATATTCGACACAATTTATTTATTTTTAAAACATGTATTTGAGTTACATATTTCAAATACATTCTCAATTATTATGAAATATTTTATAAAAAGGGAATATGAAACAATAAGCATATGGATGTTTGCTGTTATGTCCTGTTTATTTATTCAACGTATACATACATAGCATGAATGCGCTAGACTAACCCTACATCTATATTTCACCCATCTGACAGGCAATATAGAACGCCTTCCACACGCAGGTAATCGGACGCTTTGTTTCCTGTTTACACGAGAAACCATAGCTCTTAAAGCTCTCGATGGTTGGTTGACCTGTGCTCAGGATTTCTCTTTCTCTTACTGCTAAGGGTCACTTCACAACAGTAAGCTTCGTTTGCTCGGCATCTTAGAAATAGATTTCAGGGTATCAACACTGGCCTATATAGGCTATACACACACATACGTCGCTCAAGCTTATTCTGCACTGCATTTTGTCAAGATTGGCTTAGACTCTAACCATCTTCTTACTGTCCGTGTCTTCCAGGGCCCTCATCTGTTATAGCAGCGAGGGATCCAGGCTACTGATCACTGCACTCGCTCGTTTTCCAGCTGCTCTATTGGCGCATTTCCATACAGGATTTACCCCAGTGTTTTACCCCAAAGGCTTAGACTTTTCTCTTTCCATCATGGCTACGGCGGAACTGCTCTCACTTGGGGCCAAAGCCAGGCCACTGGTACTTTTCAGCTGGCATTTAGCCTACATAACAACGGCTAACTGTGAACTTCTCACCTTCTCACAAAGCAACTGATTTGATTGTGCAGAGGTTGTTGATTCTGCTCACCACAAGTCCTCACTGTCAGCCTTAGCTATGGAAACACCATGTCCCTAGTATAGCCTAGTGTAACACTGGTGTTACAGTCGAAAAGCAGCATAAGGGTGTTCCTGATATAAGTATTTGTGCGGGCCGATTCCCTTGGCCCCCGCTCCCCATGGCAGCCACTAATGCGTTAAGGATACTGTTTACCATTGGAAAACGTGCTCAAATTGTTTCCATTGAGGTGCTTCCGATGTCTGGAATAACAAAGGGTCAAGTCTGAGGGATCAGAGGTCTCCGCTCAGCAATTAATATTGTAGTTACTTTCAGATTAATGTGATGGTATTTAAAAAGCATTTACTTTACTAATATTCTAATAATATTATTTAGCCCCATTCGGACCATGCATGGTGCAATGTTGATCAAGATTAGAAGTAGGCCTATTTATGATTGTTCTAACTATCCGTTGGATCATGAGCAGATCCAGCTTCAAGTGTCAATTCAATTCCCCAGGGACGCGCGTGCATTGGGGCCAATCAAGGCCTCGAAGGAATTCATCCATTCCACCTCCGTAACATTCTAACAAGAATAGGGCCCTCGTCTGTTTGGCTCTATTCTTCTTTCTGTCCACACGTTTTGTCTGACTTCATCTTATCGCAGTGAGACATAAATCTGAAGGGTAAATTGGGCATTGACAGATAAGTGTTAACGAGGTGTGTAGAGGAATGTGAATAGATATATACGGTCTTTAAGAGGTCTTTGGACTGCCTAAAGAGAGAGATATTTAGGATCAGATTGTATTTCAGCCCAAACATTACATTTTAGTCATTTAGCAGACGCTCTTATCCAGAGCGACTTACAGTTAGTTATTTTCTCATTTTATTTTTTTTATACCCCCTGTGGGAATCGAACCCACAACCCTGGCGTTGCAAACGCCATGCTCTACCAACTGAGCTACATCCCTGCCGGTCATTCCCTCCCCTACCTTGGACGACGCTGGGCCAATTGTGCGCCGCCCCATGGGTCTCCCGGTCGCGACCGGCTATGACAGAGCCTGGATTCGAACCAGGATCTCTAGTGGCACAGCTAGCACTGCTATGCAGTGCCTTAGACCACTGCGCCACTCGGGAGCCATGTATTATTGTTGTTGTTGTTGTTGTTGTTGTTGTTGTTATTGGCTGTATTATTATTGTTATTACTGTGGATGTCTACCTGTATAATATTATTATTTGTATAAAGGAGGTAGGCCTATAGACCTATTATTATTATTATTATTATTATTATTATATTGTTGTGATAGCCAAGCATGGTAGGAATTGACCATATAAAAAAAGACGTTGTGTATTCCATGTGAAGGCCTAATAGGCTATAGTAGACCTACATCATCTCATGTGTAGCTCTATGCATTTTCCTGTAACCCAGCCTTTTTTCTCTACAATATGCGTTACAAACCACCAAAATAGTTGCATTTGTAAATTCATGAATACCGTATAACATAGCCTACCACTGAGGAGATTAAAGGTGATGAGCGATTTATCGATGAAGGTCACATTAATTACCATGGCAGGTCATGTAATCTATTAGATCAGCAGGGGATCTTTTGATGTCTGTGTTGCCATGATTTGTAGACTACTATTTTAATCAGATATTTTCCAATATATTACACACTTGACTCGAAGAACGAGACACTAAATAATTAGGCCTATATGTTTTGTGGAATTCTAAAAGGCATGACTAAAAATGAATTAAACTCTGCTTGTCCTCAGTATAGGACGATGTCCCTCGCGCATGGTATAGGCCTAGGTTAAAGACTAGCGTTGCGCTGCTTATTTGAACTAAAGGCATTTAAGGAATGCATCATATAGTTCACTAAAACAGGATTAGCCGTGTCGAGTGGTCCTAACCGCAAGTCAACGCATCGCATCCTTTCTGATCCGTAAAACACGACTATCTGGTTTTGGGGGATACGGACCAACGGGACAGTCGACGTAATAACCCAATTTCAATATTTTCGTTTCTGTCCATTGAGCTCGCTTTTAACCCATGCGGAAATCCTTAATTCTACGCTTAAAATGGTGCAAAAATCATTTCAACTTCACGCACCAAATCCAGATTTTTTTTTAGGCTAAGAGAATGCAGCCATTAAATGATCAACATTCCGCTGCCACTTGCACATACACATGAGCTCCCATACCTCTGTTGTAGGCCTATGCATTTTTAAGATAGCCATGCACTGCTATTTTATTTTATAGTGATGTTTTTAAGGTAATTAGTGGCTGCCAATTACATGTAAGTTACTGTAAAAAAGGTACAGTATGTTACCGTAAATTAAAGTTTACAGTAATGTACTTTTAAACCAACGTTTCCTTGGAATTTAAGGTCATATACTGTAATCCTATATATATATATTTTCTTTTTTACAGTAATTTACAGGTAGCCTAACTGAGATTTATTTAGAAGTGTGGTTCTCATCATATGGCATGCTTGCTGCTATTTTGGCTGCATGGTGATATCATTATTTTATGTTCCTAAGCTACATGTGTGAAGTATTCAAAATATAAATTTAATTATGGGGTATACCAATGCTAAGATCAGTATTTTCAAATAAAATTGTTTAAGTGCATCACATAGCCAATTTATTTTATTTTTTATTATAGGCTTACGCCTCGTTTTAATTGCACTGTGCAATCAATATGGACCAAATAGCCTACAAGTGTTCTTTCTGTTTGATCTATTCCGATATTTCGAGGAGACAAAAACGTAACAAGCAGTTGGACATCTGATGCGCTATTAGGGCTGGTGGAGCCAAACAACACAGAGCACATTGGACTGATCTTGGAGTTTGCCCTTATAAGGCAAACTAACGTCCCTTTCGGTAGGTAGACCTACTGTAGGAAGATGACCAAGGGTGGCCAGGATCGTATCGCTTTCCATTCCCATAAAGGTAAGGGTTAACATACCCGTCGACCATTATTTAATTCTAAAAAAGATACAAGTTATTATAAGACAGGCTGATGTAGCCCTCTAGCTGAATCTAAACAGCGTGTGCATGATGTTCCCGGGGTGGCTCGTGACATTATTTTATACCCAAAGAGGAAAGGGAATAATGCACCCTTCAGCCATTCTAAATTATAAAAGAGAATAGGCCTATAGTGTTGCTGTTATTCCTAGCTTGAGGTCATGTCGGTTATTCCACTGCATTATAGACTGACTGCATTGTCACCAGAGCAGGCCTATAGTATAGTTTAAACATTTCCTGCACCGCATGGACTATAGGCCAATATTGAGGTTCCCTAACTGGGACAACACAATACTTTTCTGTTCCCAACAGCCATGTTTAGATTTTATTGTCCAACTATTTTCTGAAATATTTCTGAAAAATATTTAGAACTGAATTTTCTACATGGTAATTTGTGGTTGTCTACGGCAAAGCCCTTGTAGAAAAGCAGGGTTCGCTTGGTTCAGTATTTATTTATAGAGAGAGAGAGCACCATGCAGTAGCAGCAGCGCCCCCACCAGAGCAGTTTGGGTATCTCAAATGATTCTCCACATTTGAACTCATCTTGAATTTTACATATTTTTTAAAATCTTTGAATACCCTAGTTTGCACCTCATTGATATTCTCAAAATACCAATAGGCCAATAAAGTTGATATCGATAATGGAATGATTATGCTTGACCAGTACTCCCTTGACTGGAATAAAGTAAATCACTCCATAAATGATGATGCATTTTGAGGAATAGGCTATTATCGGATTACGCACTTCATCTGTTTTGTGTTTCAGCTATTTCTGATTGACTCCCTCTATATCACATTGGTTTATATCATTTAGTTTACATGTATAACGATCTTATACACCATTCCGGGCTATATCATATGATATATAATACACGATTTCCTTGCATTACCCGTTTATCATTTATATCCCTGCCTGTGTGAAATATTTCTCAGACAATATCATTTTTATGTAACAGACTAATCTAGGCCTATTTATGCAGGAATTTTCCTCTTGGCTTTACATACGGGTCCTATCACTGTCCTGTCAGTTCATAACCTATCAAGCAGTGGGATCCGTTTAATATACAATATCATATAGCCTAATGTTATCACATAATCCGCTATGGGGCCCGGCACTTCTGTTTTGATATGTCGCTGTGTAGTCTCTGAATTAATGTAAGACTTGCGCACAAGCAACATGTGTCCAGGTTGAACTGTTCCAAACAGAAGGCGATTACATTATGCCAATGGTGAATAGCACTAATACAACGTTACCACCACGTTTCACGGGTTGTGCTGCACCCATACTGCCTCAATGCCGTTTGTACATCATTATAAAACAATATAGCCCATGCCTAATGTTCTAGACTACAGGCTACTCATTCATATTGATAAAACATATCATAATTCGACCAATTTCTTCAAACGTCAAATTGTTGCTTCTTATTTCCTATTATCTATCCTAATGTAATACTACATTCCTAGTTATTTAATTCAGTATTTATTGTTGAGAATCCTTAATTTAAACAATAACAAAGTTGACACCACGCCTGTGTTTTGGTAAAAAGCTGATGGATGGGCCTGGAAAAATAATGTAACCACTCTCAAATTCATACAGAGCTATGGATGCAACTGACCATCCATGATATCACAATTGTAGTTTTAACCATATTTTGAGGCTATACAGTGTTTGTTTACATTGTTTACAAACATTTGCGTAAAACAAGCTTGGATGTTGGGTTCTGATGGGGTACGACAGTTGAACTAAGCTCATGAAGCAAGTTATATTCTTAAAATATCAATGGGTAGCCTATATGTAATTAATTTATATGTCCAAAAATGGATGTAGCAACTAAGGATTTCAGCTTTATAATATTATAACATCCAAAATTATAGCAGGGTGGGTGGATATTAAGGACGGACAGAACGCGCTCCTAATAACTTGATGACCAGTAATCAACTGTCCATGATAGTTGCGTTTTGTCAAAATTAAAGCTATTTGACGTTATTATAATTACGTTCTACCAACTGCGTGTTTTGCGTATTCACAGCATGCCCATTTTATGAACTAGACTACATGTAGTGATCTTACATTGAATGGACATTGATGTAGTGAATGGAATCTTTATTTGATACAGTATATGAACACTTTTTTAAAGAATAACAATCCCTCAACTAAATGTGAACCAGAGGATGGGCGCGCGAGGGTTCACTTAGAATTCCGCTGAGACTGATAGAAAGAACGTCTGAGAATAAGTTAATGGAGTATACCAAAGCCTTTCCTCCTAACAGCCAAACTATTCGTCTATCAGCGATTGTTTTTTGGGGTACTGTATCAATAATCAAAGTAATTAGGATTCTCTTCATTTTTCCGTCTCGGGATAGCCTATACTGATCGTTGTTAAATGGATAAGTCCCGGACTCTAATTGTGTCTCTTTGCCAAATCTAACTATCGTAATTGAAATCGTGTGACAATCATTACTACAGTAGATCTAAGGAACTGTGATAGATCGCCTATAACGTATCTGACGCTAATGGCCAACTGGAATCAGCATCTTATACTAAGAGAGATGGAAGTTTGACATATTATTGGACAGACACAAGCAAAACAATTTGCATTTTCTGCTGTAAACTGACTCCTTTCGAATGATTAGACCTTATTTATAACCTAAGACAACAAATAACCTACATATACAGTAGGCCTATCCTTTAACGTGAAGTATTGACGGCATGACGAAGTGGCAATATGAATCAAAGAGAACTCTGGGTGAATTTGTAAAGGTTGTACATAAAACTAGTGTACACAAAACTATGTATTTTCTCCATGCTGCTCAATAGAGAATGCAAATGTTAAGACGCAAGGCACTAACTTGATATCAACGAATCATTTGCCTATTGCTAAAATATTATCGTTCATTGTCAGAGCTTAACATTGATGCAACATAGTAGGTAGACTAGGCCACGCTTATGCCTTCACTGTGAAATATATATTTCGGTCGAACGGCAAAAGACTCACCCAAAAGGAAAATTGGGCACGGCAGGCCGTTTAGGCTTCACTACGTTCAGGTATGTGGTAACTGTAATTGCCCCAGTAATAATTCCATAATATAAAATGTAAAATAACATCAAAATGTACTTGGCCATTCAAATTGTTCCATGATCCAAAGTCCCATGATGTGAATTGAGCTTTTAGTGTGAAATTGTAATTGGGATGCAAGGAAGAGATCATTTGAGATGTGAATATCAATATAAATTATTTGATCTAAATATGAATTATGCTATTTACGTCGGTCTATAATCGAATATTTCTTAATGATCAGAATATTTTGGGAAAGTAAGCTGTATCATATTGAATGTTAAAAATTGCAGCAATAAGACAATTATAATATGTATTATTATGGTTATGATATCTCTATGAGTATTGTGATAGCCTACTGTATTATTGTGATTATTATATGATTCTTATCAATTGTTAAGATAATCATTATTACCATTATTATTTGTTGGTTGTCATTGTTATTAAATATAACAATTGCCAACAATAATAACAGTAACATATTATTACAGGCTATCATTAATGTTATCATGCTGTGACTGTGTATTGCTGCTGTTATATATTTGAATATATGCGATGGTCACAGCAACCAATTGGGCGCAGACGCAAATTCTACATCTATTCCACGTAATTTAATTGAAATGACGTCGAAACAACGTTGATTTAACCATTGCGTGCCCAGTGGGAAGTTTGCCATGCTTCTTGCTTGTAGTCCAAGTCTCAGAGCCAAAGGCATTGTCACACTGCAATTTAACATTTAACATTTAAGTCATTTAGTGAGCCTACTTCAGACAATGTACTTAGGCTACTGATGTATTGAAGCCAACGACTAGACTAATATATCGTATGAAAAATGTCCTAAAAAGTTGTACTCTATCGGGACCACTGATTTCTCAACTGGCTACATGCGAATATCCTATTGTACATTCCCAGTGAAGATAGGGACGTGCATGATGGTAGTATCCAAAATCACATTTGTCATCTGAGTTTTGGGTTGCTAGGGGTGCGAAGTATATTTCCTGGTCCTTGAGATTCTGACAAATCTGCAGAAATAGCAAATGAGTTAGTGATGACTACAGGCCTACTCCATTACAGTTTCCCACTTGCTATAATGACTGTATGGACTCGATTGTGGGAACTCAGCTTTCAGCCCTAAATAGACGCTAGAGCAAGGATAGTGTTTCTAAGTTGTTAGGAACATTTTGGAAATATTAACATTAGTTTCTAAGTAATTTCATTTATCACAGATGTGTTAAATATGAGTTACATTCTATTCTATTATACATTTGTTATCTCTGGGGGGGGAGGTCTCTGCATTGATTTAGCAAATGTATAATCGCTGCTTGGGACCTTTTTAAAGTGTCCCGTTGATGACTCTAACCTCTCTCATCCGACACCATTAAAGTCCTTTACAGGTTAACACTTCTGAAAGGTTCGGAAAGGTTGAGTGGCCCTGGAACTTTAGTGCGGCCGTAATGAGGACGACTGCAGGTTAACGACATATAGTCGTGTTTCAGAGGGCCAGGGCTGGATTTCACGTGAGAAGGACAAAAGAAACAATATTTACGACACTTTTAAGCATTCATCACTTTGACATCTGTACGTCTGGCACATGGTCTTCATTAACATTAAGAGCAGAGCTTGGCCAATCAAAGAGATTGGAAAATCTGACAAAATCTATTTCGCACAACAGTCAAATGATTGGTAATATACCATTTATATTTAAGTCATTTAGCAGACGCTCTTATCCAGAGCAATTATGGTTAAATGAGTTGCTCAAGGGCACATCGGCAGATTTGTCCACTTAGTCGGCTCGGGGATTCGAACCAGCGACCTTTCGGTTAGTAGTGCAACGCTCTTAACCGCTACCTGCCCCGAGGTACCGCTGGGCACAGACGTCAGTTCAAGGCCTAGTTTTGATTTAAATTTGGTTGAGTTGTCAACTAACGTGAAATCAATCAATTTGATTTTTGTCATTGGATTTAGGTTAAAAGTTGGGTGAAAAAAAGACGAAATTCCCTTATGTTGATGACTTTTTGCAAATCCAATCAGTTTTCCACGTTAATTCAATGTCATCACATTTAATGTTTTTGTTGAAATGACGTGGAAACATTAATTCAATCAGTTTTTGTCCAGTGGAATGCTTCGTTTATGTTGGGTGGCTCTTCAAAACGAAAGAATGTAAACATTAGTTCGTTTTAATTCAGCACTGTTGGTCAACGTGTTCATTCATATTGTTTGTTGATATGATGTCGCCAATGCCTGAAATGACATCTTTATCTTCATTACCATCATCATCATCATCATCATCATAATGTAGACTCAACCTACTGTAAATCCAAACCCATAACCTCAACCCCTTAACCCTAAGCCTGAAAATGAAGTCAAATAGCCTTAAAAATAAATTATGCGTTAAGAAAATTGAAAATTGAATGAAATGTCTATAAAGTCACATTTTGTCCAATACATGTATCTAAAGGCCAAAGTATTTGTTAAATGACTGTAAACATAACACCATCAATTATAGTATATGATAACTGATAAGCCTATTGTGTCCATTTTCATCACTCCCAGAGTTTCTTGATGAACATTTACATTTAAGTCATTTAGCAGACGCCCTTATCCAGAGCGACTTACAGTTAGTGAATACATTTTTTTTTTTTTTTTTTTATACTGGCCACCCGTGGGAATCGAACCCACAACCCTGGCGTTGCAAACGCCATGCTCTAACAACTGAGCTACATCCCTGCCGGCCATTCCCTCCCCTACCCTGGACGACGCTGGGCCAATTGTGCACCGCCCATGAGTCTCCCGGTCGCGGCCGGCTGCGACAGAGCCTGGATTCGAACCAGGATCTCTAGTGGCACAGTTAGCACTGCGAAGCAGTGCCTTAGACCACTGTGCCACCCAGGAGACACGGACAGAACACATCACAAGGACAGAACACATCTGGAAGAGTGGCCTGAAAACAGTGGTGGAAAAAGTACTCAATTGTCATATTTAAGTAAAATTTAAGATACCTTAATAGAAAATGACTCAAGTAAAAGTGCAAGTCGCCCAGTAAAATATGACTTGAGTAAAAGTCTAAAAGTATTTGGTTTTAAATATACTTAAGTACCAAAAGTAAATGTAATTGCTCATGTACTTAAGTATCCAAAGTAATACTATCAAATTCCTTATTTTCAAGCAAACCAGAAGACACAATTATATTGTTTTTTAAATGTATGGATAGCCAGGGTCACACTCCAACCCACAGACATCATACAAACAAAGCATTAATTTTGTGTTTAGTGAGTCCACCAGATCAGAGGCAGTAGATGACCAGGGATGTTCTCTTGATAAGTGTGTAAATTGGACTACTTCCCTGTCCTGCTAAGCATTCAAAATGTAACCAGTACTTTTGGGTATCAGGGAAAATTTATGGAGTAGAAAGTACATTATTTTCTTTAGGAATGTAGTGGAGTAAAGTAAAAGTTGTCAAAAATATAAATAGTAAAATACAGATACCCCAAAAAACTACTTAAGTAGTACTTTAAAGTATTTTTACTTAAGTACTTTACACCACTGCCTAAGAACACCTGACGTAGGCTATATAGGCGGTTTTGCACTAGCAAGATGCACCTTCATCCGGATCAAAGAGCGGCATTGTCAAGATCAGAGAAAACAGTAAATGACTTATGTAGCCTATCTATGGAACGAATATGATGAAGTAAGTTGACACGTTGATTTCCATAGGTTGTCAAGTTTTCCGAGTAACTTTTTAGTTTTCCTCTATTCCTGTTGGTTTTAGAATACGAATCCGTTTGACCAGATCTCCTGCATAGCCTACATCCCATATAGGAGAATAGCAACGAACCCATTGCGTTCGAGGAAACTCGTGTGCTGTCTTGTAAGTTGTTTTATTAGTCTGTTAAAGGCCATGCCACATCAAATGTGTTTTTGCACAATCGGTTGACAAAGGAAATTCTAAAGAGACATGGCACGCCCTCCACATGGTTTACCTTGCCTGCCACCAACCTAGAATCTAGAGAATTCTTTGAAATTCTACACTGGAATTCTATTCCACTATTAAGTGGCGCCATCTCGTGGATATACAGTAGTATGTATCTGAAGCGCTGAACCACTATGCCACTAATGGTTCTCATGATCAATCTTTTTTGGTTACTGTACCCCCTCACGTGCAACTAACTGATCACTAGGCCTACGATCTTACGAGTCTTCACAAGTAGGCTACCCCCTGTAGATAGGCCAGGTACCCTCAGTTTGAGAACCACTGAACGAGGCCAACTACAGTGCCCTCCATAAGTATTGGGACAGTGAAGCATGTTTTCATCTTTTGGCTCTATACTCCAAAAGTATGGATATGAAATAAAAAAAAACGAGGGTATTTTCAACCATATCGGGTGAACCGTGTAGCAATTACATCACTTTTTTGTACATAGTCCTCCCCGTTTTAGGGGGGTGTAAAAAGTATTAGGACAAATTCACTTATATGTGTATTAAAGTAGTCAAAGGTTAAGTATTTGGTCCCATATTCCTAGCACACAATGATTAAATCAAGCTTGTAACTCTGCAAACTTGTTGGTTGCATTAGCTGTTTGTTTTGGTTGTGTTTCAGATTATTTTGTGCCCAATATAAATTAATGGTAAATAATGCATTGTGTCATTTTTTGATTCTAAATAAGAATAGAATATGTTTCTAAACAATTCTACATTAATGTGGATGCTACCATGATTACATGACTCAGTCAGTGAATAATAATGACTGAGAAAGTTACAGACGCACAAATTCACTTATATGTAATTTTCTCACTTATCATTATTCACGATTCATTCAGGATTATCCGTAATCATGGTAGCATCCACATTCATGTAGAAGTGACTCCAAAATGACGCAATACATTATTTACCATTCACTTCTATTGGGCACAAAATAATCTGAAACACAACCAAAACAAACAGCAAATGCATCCAACAAGTTGTACAGTCACAATCTTGATGTAGTCATTGCGTGCTATGAATACTTAATTTTTGACTAGTTTAATACACATATAAGTGAATTTGTCCCAATACTTTTGCTCTCCTATGTACAAAAAGTGCTGTACTTTCTAAACGGTTCACCCGATATGGATGAAAATACCCTCAAATTAATGCTGACAGTCTGCACATTAAGATCATAGTCATTGTTTGATTTCAAATCCAAACGTTTGGAGTATAGAGCCAAAAGAAGAGAAAAAGCTTCACTGTCCCAAAAATTACGGCGGGTACTGTGTATCCAACTACAGTATAAATACAGTCATAACTTATGTTATTTATCTACTTTTCAAGTAATTGTACTTTTAATACCTTTTTGGGAAATACAGTCATTTAAAAATAAGATAAATTAGGTTTTGCATTTGGTGTTTCGTTATAGGCTGATGACATTATACCATATTGTGATATTCATATCATGTTTTTATAACTGCACACCAGATTACTGATATTGAATCTGTTTCAGATGTTTCTCTTTCTGGATTTCAGAATTGGCCTAATTGTTAATTTAGACCTATAGCAAATTAGGCCTATACTAACTAATTCCACATGCTGCGTTCTGGGTCTGGTTGAGTGGATACTATGGCCTCAAGAGGGCAGCATGGTACCACAGTGACCTCCAGTCCATAGACCGTGTTTGTAGTTCAATGCTCATGCTGTATTGGTACAAGCAGAGGTAATAAGATATAAGTAAGATAGGCCTATAAAAGTAAATGTTGGTGTACGTTTTCTCGCCATTTTATTTTAAATGGTATTTATTTAACCTTTATAATATAATAATAATAATAATATGCCATTTAGCAGACGCTTTTATCCAAAGCGACTTACAGTCATGCGTGCATACATGTTTGTGTATGGGTGGTCCCGGGTATCGAACCCACTACCTTGGCGTTACAAGCGCCGTGCTCTACCAGCTGAGCTACAGAGGACCACAGTTAGTCTCATTGAGATAAAAAATATATTTTTTCAAGAGAGACCTGGTCCAACCAAGACAGCAGCAGGGGGTAACAATGTTTGAGACAAATATCAAATATCAGACAAACTGTAACAACTTACAAACATAGACACACCATAGCTTGCCCAAGGACACAAAGGGTACACCACTGCCCATGTTTTCCAGACTAGCGCATTTGTTAATCATTTGTCAACTTTCCTGCAGTATTGGTCTTAATTCAATGAATCAATCAATCAAATGTATTTATAAAGCCCTTTTTACATCAGCAGATGTCATAAAGTGCTATTCAGAAACCCAGCCTAAAACCCCAAACAGCAAGCAATGCAGATGTAGAAGCACGGTGGCTAGGAAAAACTCCCTAGAAATGCAGAAAACTAGGAAGAAACCTAGAGAGGAACCAGGCTCTGAGGGGTAGCCAGTCCTCTTCTGGCTGTGCCAGGTGGAGATTATAACAGTACATGGCCATTAAGGCCAGATTTTCTTCCAAGATGTTCAAACGTTCATAGGTGCATCGTCAAATAATAATCACAGTGGTTGTAGAGGTTGCAACAGGTCAGTACGTCAGGAGTAAATGTCACTTGGCTTTTCATAGCCGAGCATTTAGAGGTTGAAATAGCAGTTGCGGTAGAGAGAGTTGAAAACAGCAGGTCTGGGACAAGGTAGCATGTCCGGTGAACAGGTCAGGGTTCCATAGCTGCAGGCAGAAGAGTTTAAACTGGAGCAGCAGCACGACCAGGTGGACTGGGGACAGCAAGTAGTCATCAGGCCAGGTAGTCCTGAGGCATGGTCCTAGGGCTCAGGTCCTCCGGGAGGGGAGGGAGAGAGAGAGGGAGAGAGATATAATTAGAGGGAGCATACTTAAATTTATTTATTTTTATTTTATTTTTTTTGTCATTTAGCAGACGCTCTTATCCAGAGCGACTTACAGGAGCAATTAGGGTTAAGTGCCTTGCTCAAGGGCACATCGACAGATTTTTCACCTAGTCGGCTCGGGGATTAGAACCAGCGACCTTTCGGTTACTGGCACAACGCTCTTACCCACTAAGCTACCTGCCGCCCTAAATTCACACAGGACACCAGATAAGACAGGAGAATAACACCAGATATAACAGACTGACCCTAGCCCCCCAGCACATCGACTATTGCAGCATAGATACTGGAGGCTGAGACAGCGGGAGTCGGGAGACACTGTGGCCCCGTCCGACGATACCCCCGGACAGGGCCAACCAGGCAGGATATAACCCCACCCACTTTGCCAAAGCACAGCCCCCACACCACCAGAGGGATAACAACAGACCACCAACCTACTACCCTGAGACAAGGCTGAGTATAGGCCACCAACCTACTACCCTGAGACAAGGCTGAGTATAGACCACCAACCTACTACCCTGAGACAAGGCTGAGTATAGCCCACCAACCTACTACCCTGAGACAAGGCTGAGTATAGGCCACCAACCTACTACCCTGAGACAAGGCTGAGTATAGACCACCAACCTACTACCCTGAGACAAGGCTGAGTATAGGCCACCAACCTACTACCCTGAGACAAGGCTGAGTATAGGCCACCAACCTACTACCCTGAGACAAGGCTGAGTATAGACCACCAACCTACTACCCTGAGACAAGGCTGAGTATAGGCCACCAACCTACTACCCTGAGACAAGGCTGAGTATAGACCACCAACCTACTACCCTGAGACAAGGCTGAGTATAGGCCACCAACCTACTACCCTGAGACAAGGCTGAGTATAGGCCACCAACCTACTACCCTGAGACAAGGCTGAGTATAGACCACCAACCTACTACCCTGAGACAAGGCTGAGTATAGACCACCAACCTACTACCCTGAGACAAGGCTGAGTATAGGCCACCAACCTACTACCCTGAGACAAGGCTGAGTATAGACCACCAACCTACTACCCTGAGACAAGGCTGAGTATAGACCACCAACCTACTACCCTGAGACAAGGCTGAGTATAGGCCACCAACCTACTACCCTGAGACAAGGCTGAGTATAGACCACCAACCTACTACCCTGAGACAAGGCTGAGTATAGGCCACCAACCTACTACCCTGAGACAAGGCTGAGTATAGGCCACCAACCTACTACCCTGAGACAAGGCTGAGTATAGGCCACCAACCTACTACCCTGAGACAAGGCTGAGTATAGACCACCAACCTACTACCCTGAGACAAGGCTGAGTATAGACCACCAACCTACTACCCTGAGACAAGGCTGAGTATAGACCACCAACCTACTACCCTGAGACAAGGCTGAGTATAGGCCACCAACCTACTACCCTGAGACAAGGCTGAGTATAGACCACCAACCTACTACCCTGAGACAAGGCTGAGTATAGACCACCAACCTACTACCCGGAGACAAGGCTGAGTATAGACCACCAACCTACTACCCTGAGACAAGGCTGAGTATAGACCACCAACCTACTACCCTGAGACAAGGCTGAGTATAGACCACCAACCTACTACCCTGAGACAAGGCTGAGTATAGACCACCAACCTACTACCCTGAGACAAGGCTGAGTATAGGCCACCAACCTACTACCCTGAGACAAGGCTGAGTATAGACCACCAACCTACTACCCTGAGACAAGGCTGAGTATAGGCCACCAACCTACTACCCTGAGACAAGGCTGAGTATAGACCACCAACCTACTACCCTGAGACAAGGCTGAGTATAGGCCACCAACCTACTACCCTGAGACAAGGCTGAGTATAGACCACCAACCTACTACCCTGAGACAAGGCTGAGTATAGACCACCAACCTACTACCCTGAGACAAGGCTGAGTATAGGCCACCAACCTACTACCCTGAGACAAGGCTGAGTATAGGCCACCAACCTACTACCCTGAGACAAGGCTGAGTATAGGCCACCAACCTACTACCCTGAGACAAGGCTGAGTATAGACCACCAACCTACTACCCTGAGACAAGGCTGAGTATAGGCCATGAAGATCTCCTCCACTGCACGAGCCCGAGGGGGCTTGTGCAGTGAAATAGGCCTAAAAGAAAAGGGAACGTCTCCATTTATTCAAACAATGTAGGCAGCCTATTTGATAATAAGCGTGCCCTCATTTCAGCTTTCATTTCTACGCAAAAAGAGATAGGCCTACTCTTTACGGACTACTAAACCAGAGCAGCCGACAGTGCCATCGAGCACTTTTCTTTTCCAGCACCCGGATGCCCTCATTGCAAATACCCCATCATCATGGTATTCCATAGAGGATGTGTTCGATCAAACATACACTACCGGTCAAAAGTTTTAGAACACCTACTCATTCAAGGGTTTTTCTTTATTTTGTACTATTTTCTACATTGTAGAATAATAGTGAAGACATCAAAACTATGAAATAACACATATGGAATCATGTAGTAACCAAAAAAGTTTTAAACAAATGCAAATATGTTTTATATTTGAGATTCTTCAAATAGCCACGCTTTGCCTTGATGACAGCTTTGCACACTCTTGGCATTCGCTCAACCAGCTTCACCTGGAATGCTTTTCCAACAGTCTTGAAGGAGTTCCCACATATGCTGAGCACTTGTTGGCTGCTTTTCCTTCACTCTGCGGTCCGACTCATCCCAAACCATCTCAATTTGGTTGAGGTCGGGGGATTGTGGAGGCCAGTTCATCTGATGCAGCACTCCATCACTCTCCTTCTTGGTAAAATAGCCCTTACACAGCCTCGAGGTGTGTTGGGTCATTGTCCTGTTGAAAAACAAATGATAGTCCCACTAAGCCCAAACCAGACGGGATGGCGTATCGCTGCAGAATGCTGTGGTAGCCATGCTGGTTAAGTGTGCCTTGAATTCTAATAAAATCACAGACAGTGTCACCAGCAAAGCACCCCCACACCATAACACCTCCTCCTCCATGCTTTACGGTGGGAAATACACATGCGGAGATCATCCGTTCACCCACACCGCTTCTCACAAAGACACAGCGGTTGGAACCAAAAATCTCAAATTTGGACTCCAGACCAAAGGACACATTTCCACCAGTCTAATGTCCGTTGCTCGTGTTTCTTGGCCCAAGCAAGTGTCTTCTTCTTATTGGTGTCCTTTAGTAGTGGTTTCTTTGCAGCAATTCGACCATGAAGTCCTGATTCACACAGTCTCCTCTGAACAGTTGATGCTGAGATGTGTCTGATACTTGAACTCTGTGAAGCATTTATTTGGGCTGCAATTTCTGAGGCTGGTAACTCTAATGAACTTATCTTCTGCGGCAGAGGTAACTCTGGGTCTTCCATTCCTGTGGCGGTCCTCATGAGAGCCAGTTTCATCATAGCGCTTGATGGTTTTTGCGATTGCACTTGAAGAAACTTTCTAGGTTCTTGAAACTTTCCGTATTGACTGACCTTCATGTCTTAAAGTAATGATGGACTGTCATTTCTCTTTGCTTATTTGAGCTGTTCTTGCCATAATATGGACTTGGTCTTTTACCAAATAGGGCTATCTTCTGTATTTCTTCACTATTATTTTACAGCGTAGAAAATAGTAAAAATAAAGAAAAACCCTTGAATGAGTTGGTGTTCTAAAACTTTTGACCGGTAGTGTCCGTTGTTCCATTTATCTAATGACTTTACTTTTGGCACTATCTTAATTATGGCTGTGCGTTTTTTAATGGTTTTAGACCTATGGCAAAGAGGGCAATCGAAAGAAATGTGCAGTGCAATGGGCGAATGCCAGAGGCAGGTGCAACCAGATAAATATGGCTCTGGGTGCAACCAGCAATGTTTTGGATTTGAATTGCAAATATCTTTGAAGGTTTATGCACACATTTAATAAAAAATATGTTGTTGTTTTTGTGGTGGTATTTCTTAGATACTTAAAATGCAATCTTTTTTTTTTACACTATCAAAGTATTTATGCAAAGCGCCAGAGGACAGGTGCAGAGATCATATATCAGATAGCCCTACATTGAGTTTAAATAGCCTCATCTTTTCAACACAAATTGTTTAACTTTTTACTATTACACAGGAGTGCTTTGGAGTTGTGAATCAAGATGTTTGTAATTAGATAGACTAAGAAATTGTATTTATTTAAATTATCTTACCAAATGTGCCTAAGGACTATACACTTAAAGTGGGAAAATCTCACCTCTCTCCTCGCCTCTCTGGCTGAAGCTGAAGTCTGTGGGTGCAATAGATTAAGAGGGCTCGCGAGGTTATTGTGGAAAGAAACATTCCCGTTATCATGAACACTTCTCTTTGCCTTACGAGGTTTTGCACTTAAATGGAGAGTCCTCTGTAAACGTACCCACTTGAGCCACGGTAGTAGGCCTACTTGCATACAGTAATCTGTTAGTTCTTGCGACCTGGCTGTAGTGTTTGTCAACATGATTTGAGCGGTTGTTCACTGAGTACCTTGTTGCACAGATCTGCGTTGTTCCCTGTTTGTTATAGGAGGATTATCAAACTATGTTTAAACAAAATTAGCCTTAAAAAATAATCGTCTTTCTCTTGATGTCTCAAGGGTGTGTTTTAGGTCTAAATGAGTCTACATTTAGTGTTGTCCATTCTGGGTTTTTTCACTAGACTTGTTTTTAGAGTTGTATTCAGTGCATAAAGATGCAATCTCTTTGTGGGTAAAGATTAAAGCGAAATGAAAGGCCACTATTTTGATATGCCATATTATCCAAATCATCTAGGTCAACGACTCCGTTTGGTTACTGGAAACTAAAAGGCTTTTTAATTCGTTTTGGAAATGCACAAGTCATATTTCTGCTCACTATAAACATGGCGGGTGTTCGACGTAGAGCAGCGTAAGATAGTACTGCCCGCTTCCCATTCCATTCAAAACCATGACAACAAGGAACAAACTCGGATTTATTCTGGAAAGTTAAAGGATATTGTGGCAGGGCGTCAATCACCGTATTATTGCAGGACTGAACAAATGCAAAATCTTGACTGGAACAAATGCTTCCAACGGGTCTCGGACGCAGGGCTACATTTCCCTCCTTTGTTCTCGGCCTCTGGTTGGCATGTATTTTGTGTTCCCCCTCGGCCGACCACCCAGGACGACTTGAGATGGGAGGCTGAGGCATGTCCACTCTCCTCGCTAGGGCAGGTTCTGTCACCAAGGCAAGGTGCGCGGAGCAGAGCAGAGAGAGGATGGCATGGGAACTAGATGAAACTCCACGGACCTGCTTGTGCCTCGTGCACGTATATCTGAAGTGTGGGACGAGAGCCAATATAGACCTCTCTTCAGTCTGAAGTACAGTTAAACATACTCTCCAAAACGAACGGAAAAAAGCAAGCATGCATTAAACGTTTATACCTCATCTTCCCCTTGCAGCACTCCTTACAGGTGCCCCCAGAATATGAATGCGTCTTCTGGTGATTTTTGATCATCTTTATCAGCTCCCTCATTATCTCCTATTTATATGCCTTTATAAGATATGTGTTTTGACTGGGGGTGAAGGACACCTGTTCCGCCATAGTGGTATAGCGTTCGACCTATCCAAGAATGGCGTGCCATATCTTGGAATCAGAAAATATCTTGATTCACAACTCCAAAGCACTCCTGTGATTCAAGTGTCATCTCTAAAATAATACTAATACTAAAATACTAACATATTGTCTCAATTTACTTTACACTGTCCATATGGCTAGCCTCTTAGAAATCACGTCTGTCACAAGAGAAATTGCCATAATACGATTCTGTCTTCTCATTAGAAATTGGTAATTGTCTTCTCTCCATTTTGGAGTGTTGCGCTATGTGTAGCCTATACAGAAAAACGTATTTTTCTGGGGAAATTAGAATGATAGCAGAATAAGTTAAAGTAAAATAGCCTAATATTCCATTATTTGAAGAAATTCCATTCCAAACAACATTTTCTTTAGAGGACAAAAATATACGTTTTATTTTTGTGTTATTTTGACATTATGTATTTTTATTTCAGGGACATGATATACAACATGATTGTTCAAGTCATTTCAAAATACCTGTAATGACTATAGGCTGCACAGCCATAAATAAATTAGTTAAACCAACTCAGGGACATCTTCACACTAATTGCTCACTTTGTATGCAAATATTGGACATGTTAATTTGACGGGGGGAGTGACGAAACTGGGCTCTGTTGTCACTTGCCACCCAAGATGTGATTCAGCTGCAACAATCACCATTATCTGGTCACCACTTTTAACGATACGGGACGAATCTGTAATGATGACAAGTGTTTCCTTCCGCCATTGTTGAGGCAACGGTGTTATTCTTCTGTGCGGGTTCACACCTGCCATCATTGGATAACTGCACTCGAATCATTCAGGTACTTAGCGTGCTGGAGGAGGATATATAAGTGGGTGAAGTACTGTTTATACAAACACTGCACTGCCTCGTGTCCCAACACAGACAGGGTGTTCTAGGTCGTCTGTGACTCTGACAGCGCGTGCTTAGCCATTTCTTGATACATCGCTTTTACTCCTATACCAACGGTATCCTTTGGATAGTTTTTATGCACAAGGATTCTGTTTTTTCCGGAAGCAATGGCTGGTGCTGCAAAGTTCAGTTTTTCCGTGAGGAGCATCCTGGATTTGCCTGAGCATGACGCCGAGACAGTGCAGCCCTCCCCCGGTAACTCCTGCTCCAGCTCCCCTTACTCCTCCTGGATGGACAGCGACCGGAGCCTTTGTCTCTGTAAGTCCCCCTGGTTGACACGTGAGCATAGAAACAGATAACCACTTCATATTATCCATATAAACACATAACACATACTAGCTCTGACTTTGCTGATAACTATTTTATTGAGGAAAATTGTACTTACTATGACTGTGATGTGTGATTGTCCCACCTAGCTATCTTAAGATGAATACACTAAATGTAACTCGCTGTGGATAAGAGCTTTTGCTAAATGACTAAAATGTACAAATGTAAATATGGGTCTTGCCTAAATTGACACAACTTCATATCATCCATTACTGCGATTTCCAACATGGCTGTTTTATGAACTCCAATTGGTATCCAATTAACTAGTAATTGTTGGATACATTTTATAAGGAGACTTGTAGTCTAATTCTAGTCTATTGAATCCTTCTGTTATTTAAAAATCTCTATATTCTGGAATTTCTGGTGATATTGTATATCGTGAGTTGTTTATATGGTTTATTGATCAGTGTAATAACAAAATGTTTAATTCCTCAGCTTCAGATGAGGGCAGCCTGGAGACCGCCCCAGACTCTACCAAGTCAGATGAGTCTTCTCTGGACTCTGAGGCCGAGAAGAAGAAGAAGTGCCGCGTGCTCTTCTCCAAGGCCCAGACCTTCGAGCTCGAGAGGCGTTTCCGTCAGCAGCGCTATCTGTCAGCACCAGAGCGCGAGCAGCTTGCCCATCTCCTCGGCCTGACGCCGACGCAGATTAAGATCTGGTTCCAGAACCACCGGTACAAAATGAAGAGGTCACGAGCAGAGGGAGCGTCACAAGACATAATCCAACCGCATATGTTGCGCAGAGTAGTGGTACCCATCCTAGTTCGGGATGGCAAGCCTTATCAGGCCTGTTTCATTGACACGGAGAAAGGAGGCTGTCTTGGACAGACCACATCCCCGGGTACACCCTTCAGTTTTGGGTACCAGTCTTTCCAGCATCCGTCGCCGTTCGCTCTACCGCAACAATACCAGCACCTTGCCAGCCCGGCAGCGTCCAGACACACCTTTGCTTGGAGAGACTTTCTGAACGATTCAGCTCAATTCAATTATTTTAAGTGACTATAAAATATCAACCAGAGGACTATGCGTAGAGGAACACTTATAACCACTTTAAATGTTTTCTGAATTCCCTTATTTTTCGAGGTACTTAAAAGTGTACTATTAAGTACAGTAATAATTTTTTTATTCACATATTTTATTTTTGATATTTTATTAAATGTATTGAGTGATATTCTCGAAAGATAAAATTCGATATTAGTGTATTGTAATCAGGTAGTAGGCCTATGGACATTCTACTCCTAGATTAGGTTTTGTTTCCCCAATTGGATAATGTGGTGTATGTAGGACTGATTTGTGTGTAGCCTATATTTTATCAGTATTTTCAATGTTCAGTTATTTGTATGAATTTCAAATCTACACCATGGCATTTGTCAAAAGTACTAGGACAGTAAAGGATTTCATTGATTTAAATATGACGTTTTTCACTTTTGTCTGAAAATGTTATTGAACAGAATCGTTATGTTGTTTGATAACATGTTTTGTGTTTTTATAGAATTACGAATACATAGTTTATCTTATACATTTTTGCACACAACGAAATGCATTGCAATAAAGCTATTTGGGGTATGTATTGAGAGGTACACCATCCGATAAGATAGATATAGGCCTATCAAACTCCTGACACTATTTAGGATTATAGCTTAAACATAGTTGCATCTTACCAGTGCGTGTTATTTTTTATCATTTTAGTAAAAAATAAGAGAAAGTCTTAGCTTAGAGGAACCTATAGGAATAAGAAACAAACACCAAGAAATGTGAGCTTTTATCATGTAAAAAGCTACCAAACCCTAAAGCTGAGCAAACACAATCACACTCTAAAGACTGGATGTCACTGAGCATAACAATACTTGGTAAACATTCGACTATTCAGCTCACCTCGCTCTCGTTCTAGTCATAGGACTCTCTCGTTCTCTCTTGAAACAAAACGCTAAAACAGAAAGTAGTTTTGGTCTAGGCTACAAACGTGCAAGCAACGTGAAGCATAAATTGATCACATCCATCACTCTGCAACAATAGTTTATAACGAGGTTTGCAAAACGTTTTTGCAATGTTATATGTACGTCATTAGAAAATAATAGGCAATGAAACCGAAGAAGGCCTAGGTCTAGGCCTGGACTGCATGGCGATGGGCCTATTTAAATAAGAAAATGTGTCAGTAATAATACGAACAACTTATATGGTAGGCTTTTTCAGGGTATTGCACTTTTATTTCATAATTGGTTATTTGTTGGTAGACATTCACATAAATATTAAATTATGATGGTCCCTTTAACTGGCCCTTCTCATGGGAAATTAGGAGTTCGATGCACGCTTTCATTGCTCCATAAAAATATAATTTTAGGAGGAGAAATCTAATGCTTTTAGGATTGGACCCATACACTGAAATATCAGATTTCATCTTCTGATACTTGATTCTAGAATCCATATTTGAAGCAGTCAAAGGTCCCGGAATCTGTGAGGGGGTAAAACACTTCACTTCATTCTCTCTCCGTCCTTTATTATTCCATTGATGGAAGTGAAATATGTCTGGGGGGTGACTGGAATGGAAGATGCGTTATTCTGTGGTAACATGGGTTAATTTTCACGCTTTCACGACCCCATGATGTTATTTTCTCGTAGCGCATCGTCCCTGTCACCAGGTCTATTGTCCCTGGCGCTCGGGCCACCTTGCATCACATATGGAGGGGACTGACCGAACCCCTCCGCGCGATGCATCTCCCCTTAAACACTCTTTTTGTGTGGTTGTCTCTAGCTGAATGGACCATTGTCTGTCTTCCAAAAGGGACCTAGACAAAATCCTTAGTGTTTCAATTCTCGTGATGTTTAATCAGTGCCCGCGACAAATTTATGAGGTTTAACCGCACAATGGCGTTTTAGAACACGGCGGGTTTTAAGGCTGACAAAGACTGGCATTTAGGATGAGGTTGCCATTGGTTTTTAGAGTTGGGTAGAAGAACGACTTCTTTGAATAGGATGCTTGGTTAGATATTCCCCATGCATCCCTCCATCTCTTCTTCCCCTCTTCACTAGACTTTCCATTTCTGAATGCAAGTTAGTTGAAAATATAACAACATTGAAATTGGCAAACAAATGTATCAATCATAACTAAAAATATTGAATATGTTACCCTTGATTCTGTACTTTAAATCTGAGACTTTCGTTTGAAACCCATAATCAAATTATTGGCAGAATATCCTCTTTCATTTAATATTACAATAATAGATTTGTGGATCACCAGGATATTCATAAATGTTCTATTGTTTTCTTTCACGTTTTTCAGAAGGGGATAGAAACATCCAAGATCTTCTTGGCTCTTATTTAAACTACGTGTGTAGTGTTTCTCTATGGAGAAACAAATCTGCAACCTTGTGTGCAAAAAAATTACAGGCCTAATTATCTGCACCTATGTTTGTTACACCCCAGCACCCAAGCTTCTAATCTTAGTAATGCTTCGTATTACGAAGATTCCCGGTTTTATTTGGAAACCCCAGTGTCTTTCATCAGAGATCATTTGAGGGTCATAAGGGTCATGTGACAATGGAGGGCAACTCTCACTCAACAGAGGCAATCAGAGGAGAAAGTCAGGGATGCCAAGCTAAAGTGGTAGTAACTTGAATGCAGCTAACCGATGTCTTGATGATGGGTTTATTGAGTCTGGTGTTTTAGTGTGGACATGCAGGGTCCGAATTACATGCCGCACATAGACTCTTGAAATTCTCAAAATATAACTATTAGAATTTTCATGAGATAAACATGAAATTATTTTATAAAATCTATGAGGACAAGAATGTAACACTAACATTCGATTAGGGTAGGACTGCCATTTTATGACCCTTCGTGGAGTTCAGCAGGAGCTCCAGATGTTGTCAAAGGCTCTTGGTCTGGGCCTTGGTGAGGCGTGTCTTTAGTCGCATCAAGGACCCCATCTTCAGGTGAAGGGGTGAACTGATTCGGAGAGACGTTTCCCACTGAAATGCATGCAACCATTCAAGCAACTGGTGGTGCCACAGTCACTTGTTTTGACGGTAGGCCTACAGCTGGAGGCTTGTTGATGGGTCCTTCTATCTGGGATCCTTGGGACGTCCCAACTCTGACGTTGACATTTAAAATGGTTAAGGTTAGGACATCCCAAGGATTCCGGATAGCATTAACGATGTGGGTCGGCTATACCACCGCTAGATGGCAGGATAACACATTATATAGATTTTTCCATCAGCTGGCGTTTTCCTTCAACACATGTATGTAGAGCATCATATAATTAATTTAAGATTTACGTCATTTAGCAGACGCTCTTATTTACATTTAAGTCATTTAGTAGACGCTCTTATCCAGAGCGACTTACAGTTAGTGAATGGATAGTAGCTCTAATAAACGAAAAAACATTTCCTCAAAATAAAAAAAGAATACAATTGTTTTATTCAGATTTTCCAGGGCCTTCTGCTACTTCTCCCGGCTATGACTACGGGCCTATAACCTCTCACATGGAGCTTAATATAATATGAACTCTTGCAGAATTAGGCTATGCATTTCTTGCAGTGAAATTATGCAACAAATGTTAATTTTGTCTCTGGAACAGGAGCGGAGAAATATGATTTATTTATTTCAGCAGCTCTCGAGAAAATGCGACTGCGCATGTAATGTATTTGGGATTAGGATGCCCATTAGCTGTTGCGAAAGCCGCAGCTACTCTTCCTGGGGTCCACACAGAACATGAAACATGACATAATACAGAACATTAATAGACAAGAACAGCTCAAGGACTGAACTACATGCATTTTGTTATCGTTGACACTGTTATGCAAGCAGACAGTATTTCAACCACATTAAATATGCACCCAAGACAAACTGAAGTCTTATCATAAACATGATTCGTGGTTTTCTCAGCTTTTCATTTCCTTAAAACTGGTCAAACGGATGACATTTGGACATTTTGCATAGGACCTATCTTTCCACTGGTTTGGAGTGATTGCGTTTTCTCTCCGGTCCCTAAACAAAACAGACAACTTTACTAATGTTAACTACATACTAATACTTTAATTCTATTGATGTAAGACATTATTCTGGTGAGCACTACTTTATTTAGTCTTCTGGGGCAACAAGTTATGTATCAAACTACAGTTGACAACCAAATGTCGGAAATTATAATATGTTGCCAGTAGTAAATTATAGTAAAATAATTATAGTAGACTAAATTATTATGGAATTATTATGGTGGATCGAACTCCACAGGTAGCCTACTTTTTGAAGTGATTTGTTTGACAATCAGATGAAACCATCATCACACAACACCCATGATATGTGAAACTGAGCCTGCGCAGACCGCAAAAACAACACTAAACGGGATAAGATGTTTACATGCCACAGTATCCCATCTTAGATCAGCATATCCCAGGCATCTTAAACGGGTTTCTCATAACCGGGATACAAGCTTTTTCGGGTTATTGTAAACGGGATATGATGTTTATATGCGTCAACTCAAAAACAGAATACTTTATTTAACCAGGTAAGCCAGTTGAGAACAAGTTCTCATTTACAACTGCGACCTGGCCAAGAGTATCCCGAATAATAACGGGATATCGGTGTACATGTAAACGTTGTCAATGATCGTCAAACCTGATCCGTAGGTCTATAAGCCTGTGTGCTATTTCCCTTCTTGGTATTGTTTTCAGTAGTATGACGCCCCATGAACGATCAGTTCCAAAACAACAATGTGAACAAGGAACAAAGGTTTGGTGCCCCCTCCACGCCCCACTTCAAAGTCTGCTCATTATTCCAGAGGAATTAGCGCGAGCATTTTGGACTAATTAACGTTAATTGACCATAATAGCCGTGTTCCAGAACAGAAAAGATGTCCTGATTTAGATCATTAAGAAAGCCTTTTGGAATTCAGCAATTAAGGAAGGCATATATCCCAGAGGAAACGCGTTATGATGCTAATTTCCCGTAATTGCATGTAGGCCTCCTACGTGGAGCAGCTGAAGTATCACTGTAAAGTGCGCTCACCTGTCTACGATAAATTATTTATTGAGAGCACCTACGGGATATGAGATTATTGTTTCTTGTAAAATGCGGTTCTCCTTGATAATATTGGTGAAGACGTGCGCTATGGCAATGGATGTTGTTGCCTACAGTGCCATAGAGGAGATGTTGATATTGGGATGAATTTGATGAATGCGTGGTATACGTGTAGATTAGTTATGTAACCAATTGCAGTGGAAACTGTTTTGTGTTGCTGTGGTTCACTTTAGGTAGAATCCTCTGTGGTCCTCTGTAGCTCAATTGGTAGAGCATGGCGCTTGTAACGCCAGGGTAGTGGGTTCGATCCCCAGGACCACCCATACGTAAAAATTTATGCACACATGACTGTAAGTCGCTTTGGATAAAAGCATCTGCTAAATGGCATATTATTGATATGTGCGTGCTTAATTTGGTTTTTAAGCATTGATATCAATGAGCGATTTGTGCGCAAAAGTGGTACTATGCACGATTCTCCTCAGTTTGCAGTAAGCAAACCAAGAGGGAGAATCACAATATTCACCCTTGTTTCCTTTACTGTGATATCTTATTATTTCCATTCAACAGTATGCGAAATGGCTCAATGCAATGCAACAAGAAATTACACCCTCCGTCTAAACACTTTGGTTTGTTAGAAATAGATGCGACCATGTTTTTCAAAATTGTGATAAAAACTAGACTAAACTGTGTAAAGTTGACACGATAATAGACATTCAATACTTCGGTTTATTTCCCATCATCGCCACCAGAAGACGCTGTCTTGCTGTCTTTCTTAAATCCAATGTATGTCCTGGACCACGATATCGAAAATATTTACATCACATTCACATTTACATAATTTAGGCTTGCATTCTAATCAACAAGGGACTGTTCTGCTTTCCTGCATTAATCGATGTGTTCTGTTCGACATTACATCAAGGAACGTTTTGTTGTCGTTTTATAAAGACGGAGATTTTACTCCAGAGTGCACTGCAGTAAGGACAAAGCACTGACACAAGGACTGCAATATATAACTATTACCACATCTGTCATTTCCTAAATATCTTGGAAATTACACTTTTTATCTGGTATTTATAAGGTAGGCCTAAATAGCAATATCAGATGTATTGCCTTTGCACTCCGAAATGTGCACCTACAAAGTGTATATCCATCCAACATCATATCCTATCATACCATATTTCATATTTATCCTAACCAATGAATTTCCACAACAGCATGCCGGCTTAAGCAGGGTCGACGGTAGCTCTATAGGCCATGCATGCCCTGACTGTCTACCCATTCAGGTTGAAAAGCCTATTGAAGATGAGGATCACAACGCAAACACATTTACATTTTAGTCATTTAGCAGACGCTCTTATCCAGAGCGACTTACAGTTAGTGAGCGCATACACCGTTCCAGTAATGATAATGACGTTATTATTAGTAGCCTATAGTAAAAGTAGCTAATATATTAGTAATAGTGATAACCATATTTTTACTATTAGTATTGTTATTGTTGTATACAGTAAAGTAGGATACTTGTTCATATAATTTCATAATAATTGTTACAATAGCCATAACAATTATAATAGTTATTATTATTCATAGTGGGTGAGTTAGGTGAGTTGTGTATATTGTGGTGTCAAGTGATAAAAGTGTATCTACTCCCTGTAGCTATATACGTTTAGTTTTTCTACTTTCGTTTTTTATCATTTTGTTTTTCCTTACTTAAATAATAAATATGAAAAAAGCATGTATTTGGTCATCTTACTGACATAATAATACAGCAACCAAAAGCAGGAGAGACATTACTGAAGTCACAACAAAAACTAAAACAAACAGTCAGTACATACAAACTGGGTCTGTTGTTATTATTATCATTATTATTATTATTGGAATTAGAATTAGAATTATTGTTCTTATATTTCACCTACATAAATGTTCAATGTCCTCAACAATGCAAAATTAGCTACAATTAGCCTATTTCTTTCAATTAATTTTGATATAACATTTTTGTCATACTCCTTGAATAAAGAGAGCAAAATACTGAACAAAATACTGATTATAGCGCCTGTAACTGGAACTACAGCAAATAGCAAATATTCCTTCCTTTGACATGAAAATCGTTTACCAATATTCAAATTACGAGCACATAGATTTAGGACATGCCCGGATTGCGGCCTCGCCCTGTGGTATTATAACATTTCATTGGAAAGGTGAAGGGAAAACAAAGCGCATTTGACTTTTACGCAGCCAAGAGAAACCTGATTGAGTTAGATAATGATGGTTCCTTGAGCATCAGGGCGAGAGGCGGCTCACTGAGGAGGGCTACCTGGCGTGGTGTGGTTCTCCCTCTCTGCCTGCTTACTGCTGCAGAAGGAGAGTAGGCCTAGATGTAGGCTACTTAAGTTGAGCGCCGTTAACTTTACCTTAGAGTCTCTCCTGAAACGCATTTTATTTTGACTGGCTGCATGGGGTTCTGATCTGAGACGACGAGTGGAGCATCTGAATTTGGATTTGGGGAGACACGCTGCTCTCACAGCTCTCTCTCTCTCCTCGAGCCCAAACAATGATATAAAATAGGAAAGGGGTTAATCATTCACGCGCTGCCACTTAACACGCGGATGTGTATTTATTTACTTATCCGTCAATTTCCTTCCCAAGTGCACTTTTACATGTCTGAGTACGATGCGAGCATAATGCAAAAACAAGTCTGCAATCAACCAGAAGCCTCTTACGCCCATTAAAAGTCACTAGTTGAAGCTTTTCTCAGAGAACAGAGGAAGTGTCCTAAATGACATCCCTATATAGCGCATTACTTTTGACCAGCAATTGTGAAACATTATCAAAAGTAGTGCACTAAATAGGGAATAGGCTGTCATTTGGTAAGCATGCAGAGTGGGTTCTCCAGCTCTGAGACTCTCAAGTCCGTCTAGGCCCCTTTTCATCAAGAGGTCCTAGTAAACACCACTACAGTTAATAAAATGCGGTGCCTGTGCCCACTGCTACCATTACTGTCAACGACAACACACAAACGACAGTATATATAACCCACCGACCTACTGCTACTACAGTAGCCTGCTATCAATAGCCTATAATACACATGTATATACATGCACGTTGGTTATGGATTTGTGGGAGTGGAGCAACAGCAGAGCTCATGCTGTAGCTTGCCCAACACGTAAGTCAAATTATGACTTGGGTGCAATGAGAGGAGGATAGAGCTGCGTTGTATTGTTGCCCTAGTTGGTGATGCCCCGCCTCTGGCTTAAACCTGGCACCCTGCTAAAACAAACGAAAGCCAGCAGCACCAAGCTCAGCCCAGCTCAACTCAGCTCCCACTCAATGCAATTAAGGCGGACTTCAGGCGACTCTCCTACCTACGTGTTCATCTAGCAAAGATCGACGTTGAGACAACAGGAACCAGAGAGAGAGAGGGGCTTTGGTCCAAAAAAAAAAACAGAAGGAGAGATTGCCTAGCCTTCTAATTTCTCCCCTCTCCAACAGCCCAAGAACAATGTCGATGAGCCCTAGGCATACGACTCCTTTTTCTGTTTCCGATATATTGAGTCCTCTTGAGGAGAGCTACAAGAAAGTAAGTATGGAGAATAACAACTTGGGGTTACCTCTCGCGTCGTACCGGCAGCCGCAGGTGTCTCAGGCGGCCATGCAGCAGCACCACATGGGCCATAACGGGACGGTGTCCGCCGCCTACCACATGACGGCGACGGGGGTGTCCCAGCTGTCACACACCGCGATGGGGGGCTACTGTAACGGCAACCTGGGGAACATGAGCGACCTGACGCCCTACCAGGACGGTATGAGAGGCAGCGCCACGGCCACCGGCTGGTACGGAGCCAACACAGACCCGCGATTCTCCACGAGTAAGTAGGCTATACCTTTGAGTTTTACTCTGCATGAAGCCGGGCAGGTGAGCGTATAGCTTTTGGTAGCGCATTATCATATAAGCTAGTCTACACTAGAGCCATATGCTTTGGTCTGCACTGAAGTGAGTCAGGGAAATTATTTAAACTTTTTAGTGTTGTTTTCAGTTATTTTTTGCAAGAATACTGATGTTGTTTCAACAAGAGGGGGTGATTTGATTTGTCAATTTAAAATAAATGTTACACCCGGTAACAGATACATATAGGCCTTTATCTCGGTTTACCTTGGAGTGTTTGGTTTATTGAGTTTATTCACCCAACGTGCTGTGCCTTTTTGCCAGTCTACCAACACTACCATGTTGACCAATGGATAGGGGACTGGTTTCAAAGAACGCTAATTAATTGTAAACTTTTTCAGTTTATGATATATTCATAAAAATGTATTTTAATGTCACGAGGGTGTGCGAAAATATAACAAAGACAGCTGTTGCTGGTTTGTCCTCTATTATGAGTTGGTTCCATGCACGTGTCACGTGGGGGGGGTGAATGAGTTATTAGCCTATTATTCTTTAGATTGAAGGTCAATTCATGGCAATCGATCATGCTACATCAAATATTTTGTCAACTATATAATTCAGTTCAAATACAAATTATGGTTAAGTAATTGTTCCATTAGGAGACAGAACTATGATTAACATGATCATGTTAGCTTTTATGTTTAAAATGAATGCTATATGCCTATACGTTTTAAATTAAATTAATTCACATTGTGTATTTTTATGTTATGGCTAAAATGATTGAAGCATTATAATTGTTTTATTATTATCATTATTATCATAATCATCTCAATTGCCTATTTCTGCTTTCAGTCTCGCGCTTCATGGGCTCTTCTTCGGGCATGAACATGGGCAGTATGGGCAGCCTTGGCTCGCTAGTGGACGTGGGCAAAGGCATGGGCCCGCTCTCGAGCACCCCGAGAAGGAAGAGGCGCGTGCTGTTCTCTCAGGCTCAGGTCTACGAGCTCGAGCGGCGATTCAAACAACAGAAGTACCTCTCCGCGCCTGAGAGAGAACATCTGGCGAGCATGATCCACCTCACCCCGACCCAGGTCAAAATCTGGTTTCAGAATCACCGGTATAAAATGAAGAGGCAAGCGAAGGACAAAGTGTCGCAGCAGCAGATGCAACAGGAGAGTAGTTCCTGTCATCAGCATTCCCCTCGGCGGGTTGCCGTGCCTGTATTAGTGAAAGATGGCAAGCCATGCCAAGGCAGTGCCCACACTCCCACCACTACTGTCCAGGCCCCCCACCAACAAGGTGCCAATGTTATGATCATGTCCAGTAACGGTTCAGGCCTAGGTCAGCACCAGAGCCAACAGGTGGGTAGTGCAGGTCACTCTCCAGACCTAGCACATCACTCCGCCAGCCCGCCGTCTCTCCAGACCCAGGTAGCGGGCCTCTCTCACCTGAACTCCTCCAGCGCCGAGTACGGGACGGCCCTGCAGTGCTCTGCTCTGTTATATGGCAGGACATGGTGATCTGTTATGCCGCAGGACATGGTGATCTGATATATGGCAGGACATGGTGACAGCCAGACAAACTATGATCACAAACACACATACAACACTTTTGCAGCAAAGTCACTCAACAGACAAACAAACAAACAAACTGTACTTTGTGTACATTTTGAACAACACCATTTGGTGCATTTTAGTTCATGCTCTTCTTCTAAAATGTAATTGGATATGCGGACAGCAAGAGGGAAGAAAGAAACTCGACAGACGAAGTTATGAGGATGTGCGAGTTCAATCTTCGCTTTGAAGGTGGATTTGTTATTTATGTAAATTATACTGAAGCTATACAAGGCTAGTCCTACATCAATAGGTCATAGACCTACTCCTGTGTGTAGGTCATTGGGATAAAGATCTCAATAGAAAAACTGTGGGAGCGTTTCCATTTTTTTCACAGAAGGCTCTGGTTTCTAATAGAATTTAAAGTAAAACGTAGCTTGTATATTTCTGTAAAAGGTTTGAATTGAATATATAGTTTTTAGCAATCTGTTGTAGGCTACAAAGTTTTTATCGCTATTGACGGTTTGTGGTTGGTTCTTTGAGTTCCATCGGTATTTGTACGTTTTATTTACTTGTAACTTATATAGATAGATATTACTTAAATACAGCCAAACAATCCTATTAATAAATTATGGAAATAAAATTCATTCAGATCCATTTATTGAAATTGATTTGTATACTGTTTCAGAGAATACATAGGCCTACGAGAAACCTTGTGAAATTATTTTCAGAAAACGAATAGGCCTATAGGCCTTTAACTGTAGTACATTAATATTATTATTATGATTATTATATTTATTATAGTAGTAGTAGTAGTAGTAATAATAATAATAAAGATGATGATGATAATTAATTTAATAATGCATGATATTGTCTATAGGCCACATTTGTTGGTCAACTCAGTAGGCCTCAATTTAGACCAAAATTATTTTTGCTGTCTTACTATGTTAACTGCACACAACAATGGATTTTAAGCAATGCATGACTAATGAAAGACTGTTCTTTGACCAGGTGTGATCGAAATCGTTGTTACTAAGTGTTGTATCAATGGATAATGGTGTACACACTATATCACTTGGATCAAGCTGAGTAAACTCAGGCCAGGCCTTTGTGTGCCATCGGCGTCCCTTAGGTTCTAGCGTTCTTGCATTCTCGGCCGCGCGCCTGTTACTGTTTCTGGTTTGGGTGAGTCAGTTAGGTGAGGTCTCGAGGCGTTCTTTTTAACAGTGGAGATCAAACACGCACTGACTCAAAGAACGTTTTATCGACCAAATCCCTGGCCAAACAACGGTATTCTTCTCAAATAACTTCGCACGACAAATTCTCTTCTCTTCTTATCAGAGGTAAGCCTACGTTTATCAATAATCAATCAACTGCGATTGAAAGGAAAATAGCGTAGGCTACCCACCACCATCCACTGTTTACGTATTGATAAGGTATTGATAAGTTGCTTTTAACTATATCTTTGCACAAAAACTTTGGATAGGCCCTACCAATTTTACTCCATTGTTCTGAATCCATAGTTTATAGGCTACGTCTTGGTCACTATTTCTTTACAGCCTACTTAAGTCCAAATATCATTTTTTTGCAAACTTGAACATAGGCATGTTGTAGAAGAGTAACACGATTCTAAATGCAATGACATAGCCTGCAGTCTTTCATTTTAGAAGTTGAATATAATTTGCTTATATCAAGTGGGATGGAGTCTTCAATCTAGGCCTATCAAATAAGATATTATTTTGACTGAGGATGGCCCATGGCTCGTCAAGGTATCATTTGCATGCAGTGGGGCAGAGATTTTGTGGTTCTTAATTGATTCGAGAAGGTTTTAACATATAAATGGTACATTTCACATGAATTGTGTGAGACGGACCCATATGTCCATAGTGTGGGAGGAGCTGTGTGTTCTTGTAAATTAGCTGTAATGTAAAAGACTTGCAACTATTTTGATAGTATGATATTATACACTGAGTATACAAAACATTAAGAACACCTGCTTTTTCCATGACATAGACTGACCAGGTGAATACAGGTGAAAGCTATGATCCCGTATTGATGTCACTTGTTAAATCCACTTCAATCCGTGTAGATGAAGGAGAGGAGACAGGTTAAATAAGGATTTTTAAGCCTTGAGACAATTGAGACATGGATTGTGTATGTGTGCCATTCAGAGCGTGAATGGGCAAGACAAAACGGGGTATGGTAGTAGGTGCCAGGCGCACCGGTTTGTGTCAAGAACTGCAACGCTGCTAGGTTTTTCACGCTCAACAGTTTCCCGTGTGTATCAAGAATGGTCCACCACCAAAAGGACATCCAGCCATCTTGACACAACTGTGGGAAGCATTGGAACGCTTTCGACACCTTGTCCATGCCCTGACGAATTGAGGCTGTTCTGAGGGCAAAAGGGAGGTGCAACTCAATATTAGGAAGGTGTTTTTAATGTTTGGTATACTAATTATTATTATTATTATTATTATTATTATTATTATTATTATTATTATATTACTGTGATATTATGGGAATTGCAAATATTGTGTAGTCTTTATAATTAGGCTTTACATAAATAGCCATATGTGCTCCTTCCTAAGTCTGCAAAATATAAACTATTGAACAAAGATCAAAAGGGCTATCTCAAAAAATTTTAGTCTTAACTGCACTGGGCCCCTAAATACTGTAATTATTTCAGTACGAATGCTAAACTATATTCGTGCTCTTTATTTTATGCGTTAGGCCCACTTATGACATTATATTTACGTTATGATCTTTCGCATATTTATGCTATAAACAGATGTGACAGAAATCATGAGGAGCCTGTTCTTAGTATTTTCAGCGTCCAAGAAAGTAAAATACAATTAACAGAAGGCTGCCGCAATCATTTTCGTTGGGTAAGCAGCAAATTGTACACACATTTGAAGAGCTATATCAAACTCTTCTCAAACTCTTCTATCATGTGGAGAGAAGTAGTAAACTCGGTTATTATGTTTTAATGAGCTTTCAAGCAAGCAAACATCATCAGCATTTCAGACTCATGCCAACCAATGGTACATTTTAGTTCAAGCCTACATGTTCATTTACTGTGCATTTGACCTAAAGGAAATATGAAACCTAATTTTTTCAGATTGTGTATCGTTATCTCAAATTATTTTGTGCAGCTTGTTCATGAAAAAAAGAATTGACTTTCAATATAGCTTATTGATTTGGATAAGACTTTAAGGGCCCAGGTGGTTCTGTGCAATGCCTGTTCTGGCTACATTGCAGCGTGGGGTTAGTATGGCAAGTCATTGTTGGAAGCACGCCCTTGATCGCCATCTTTTTTTGTTTTTTTTTAGCGCGAGCTTTCGTCGAGGGGAGGTGAATAGTAGCGTCCCATTACAACGGCTGCACCATTATGGCACAGGTGCAGTTATGTTGCCCTGGCTGTAACCACAGGTCGCTGGTATCTATATATTGGCTCAGTTACAGACGTCATTGCATGGTATTTAAATCTTAACCTATCAACACCGTTCACTTTATCTCCCTAAATATAGTTTTGAATAAGCATTATTTTTTGAGGTTTTAGACTAAGACTGAAATACCAATCGAAATTCAGAAATGGGCAACGCAATTAACAGTGCACAGACGTCCAGTTTACTGTGGAGACTTTGCTCCATATAGCACAGCAGTGTGCGTGGATTTGAAAGAGGCACTGATTGTAATGGCTCTCTACTTTTCATTTATAAGAGTCATTAAATCAATCAATAGAGCTTTTCGTCGATTATTCTCTATATAAATGATATTGTCCAGTCTCTGCAGGTCCTATTTGCTCTACATGTGATGTTTGATATTATATCTTGCAACCTCTAGCCCCCAGAATTGTCCTTCCCCAATAGGCTCCCTATCTACAAGCTGTAGATGAGAGCATCTTTGTGCAGTGGCTGGCTGTGGCTGCCTCCCAGGAAAGTATAAAGCACACAAGACGCATTTTCAACCCACCTGCCGTTTTAGCCTAAACGTGCTTAATGGGTAAAAGCAGAACTTGGGGTTTTCTGCAAACGAATGAAGTTTGCTTTTTTTTACAATCCATCCATTTACCAATATTTTCATTATTTAGGTTAATTAACATTGTAGGCTATCAATACTTGATTGGTTATAATTGTATTGAGTTAATACATGCCAATGTATTGTCCATTTCAATACATTATTTGATAGAGCTACTATTCAGTGATCACACTGGAGCACTCTTACAAAGGATTTGACACAATTATCGCCTATCCCATAATGGAATTTAAGTTGGCTGACCTTTTGCACTGTTCATTTAGAGGGAAGTCTGAATATTTCACAAATACTTACACTGATTTATGATTATAGCCCTAAAAAAGGTAAATCCCCACATTTCCATAACTTCTTCAACTTTCAAAGAGATGAAATCCTCTGTCCCTCTTTTTATTGTGATCTGGTACTATAGTTCTAAAGTCCTACCATTTACCTAAAACTTTAACTTAGTGACAATTCGGGACATTTTCAAACGACATCTTTGCAGCAGCAGCAGATAGAACAGAACAGCGTTGTATTAGGTATTTGTTGGTGTGCTTTTGTTTTGTTCAGGAAGAGCCCCAAGAGGCTCAGGCTACATTACCATGTCTGTGGCACGGTGTGTGGTCTTTGTGTTGGGCTTGTAGCTGTTTAGAATGACTTGTTGGAAGCGTGTGTGCTCTCATCGCTCTCTTTAAGGCTTGTCTTTAGACGGTCACATTATACAACTCCGGCAAGTCCTCCTGGCTTTATCATCCCAAGATCTCCATCAACCCAAAAGCAATTAGTTCCTAATCTCAAGGCAATCATACACTATATATACAAAAGTATGTGGACACCCCTTCAAATTAGTTGATTCTGCTATTTTAGCCACATCCGTTGCTGACAGGTGTATAAAATCGAGCACACCGCCATGCAATCTCCATAGAAAACATTGGCAGTAGAATGGCCTTACTGAAGAGCTCAGTGACTTTCAACGTGGCACCGTCATAGGATGCCACCTTTCCAAAAAGTCAGTGAGTAAAATTTCTGCCTTGCTAGAGCTGCCCCGGTCAACTGTAAGTGCTGTTATTGTGAAGTGGAAACGTCTAGGAGCAACAATGGCTCAGTCGCGAAGTGGTAGGCCACACAAACGCAGAACGGGACAGCCGAGTGCATAAAAATCTTCTGTCCTCGGTTGCAACACTCACTACCGAGTTCCAAACTGTCTCTGGAAGCAACGTCAGCACAACAACTGTTCATCGGGAGCTTCATGAAATGGGTTTCCATGGCCGAGCAGCTGCACACAAGCCTAAGATCACCATGCGCAATGCCACGCGTCGGCTGGAGTGGTGTAAAGCTCGCCACCATTGGACTCTGGAGCAGTTGAAACACGTTCTCTGGAGTGATGAATCACGCTTCACCATCTGGCAGTCCGACAGACAAATCTGGGTTAGGAGGATGCCAGGAGAACGCTACCTGCCCCAATGCATAGTGCCAACTGTAAAGTTTGGTGGAGGAGGAATAATGATCTGGGGCTGTTTTTCATGGTTCGGGCTAGGCCCATTAGTTCCAGTGAAGGGAAACCTTAACTCTACAGCATACAATGGCATTCTAGATTATTCTGTGCTTCCAACTTTGTGGTAAAAGTTTGGGGAAGGCCCTTTCCTGTTTCAGCATGACAATGCCCCTGTGCACAAAGCGAGGTCCATACAGAAATGGTTTGTCGAGTTCGGTGTGGAAGAACTTGACTGGCCTGCACAGAGCCCTTACCTCAACCCCATCAAACACCTTTGGGATGAATTGGAACGCCGACTGTGAGGCAGGCCTAATCGCCCAACATCCGTGCCGGACTTCACTAATGCTCTTGTGGCTGAATGGAAGCAAGTCCCCGCAGCAATGTTCGAACATCTAGTGGAAAGCCTTCCCAGAAGAGTGGAGGCTGTTATAGCAGCAAAGGGGGGACAAACTCCATATTAATGCCCATGATTTTGGAATGAGATGTTCGATGAGCAGGTGTCCACATACTGTTGGTCATGTAGTGTTTTTGAGTTAGGGGTTTGTTTCCCTTATTTACTCTCATTTAAAATGCAACACTATATTTAGGACAGCCTATAAGACCTGTGTGGTAACCTCATTATTATTTTTATTAAGATCACATCAGTTGAGGATATTTGAGTTGAGGAACAAAAAGGGAGAATGTTAGAATGGTTAACTTCAGACTAAGATGTAGGCCTATGATGAATGAATCCAATGCTAATCAAGGGGAGTTAAATTCTGAGTGGAAAACCATAATTGTCCCCTAACGCATCAATGTTTTGCTCCTCAATCGATAGTTAAGTCAGTGTTAGAACTTTTGACCATGCATTTACAATCAGGGAAAATAGAACAGAAAGAGATTTGGTAATCAAAGCTTTAACAAAGTGGCATGCAAAACAAACCAACATAATTTTCACATGTTCTGGAAAGTGCCATACTATTTGGCCTGAAGCTCGATATTTTTACACATTTGACTTCAGATATCTTTCAAAAGCTCTAATTCCAATCTGGCTCATAAATTAATCAGGAGGACATAAATAACAAGTGGGTTGATGTGGGCGATGATGAGTGCAGCTATCCCTACCGGCCGCCCAACTTCCTGAACGATGTCTGCCTTGATTGTTTAGAGATAGATTGAAGATTTGATAAGATCATTTGTGAGATCAATGACGAGTCTTGCTAGCCACCTAACAATGTTTGTTTTGAAGACAATTTAAACAAAAATGATAAGCTTATTTGTTTTTTCGAAAAACAAGACGTTTTGTTAAAGCCTTTTACTCCTGTACCCTCCATGAACTCTTCATTAGCCCAGTGTACACATCATTTAACATTTTAGCCTACATCATATTCAACACCACTGAGGATTCTTATCAAGATCTGAAATTCTTTTTTTCTTATAGCCGACAGGCCTACAGCTTTGATGTCAGGAGCAGGATAGGGCGTGGAATACTGTATGTACGCCTCGGTTTGGCGCTGTCCAAGGTGCTGAAATCAAGGGGCGCAACTTTCACTGGGGACGGGGGACATTCTGAAATTGCATTTTTGTCATCCCCCCAGTTTTATAATTGGAATGTGATACAAAACTAGGCGAGGTGTGCTTTAGGACCATGCGGATGCCTCTGAGCGTGTCGGGTAGGCTGTTTGGAGTGTTTATCCGACTGGATAGAAAATAAATAATGATGCCCCCCCACACTTCTAAAACTGGATAGAAAATAAATAATGATACCCCCCCACACACACACACACACTTCTAAAACCAAAGTTGCGCCCCTGCTGAACTCCACAAGGCGAGGAGCACTCACCAAACAGCCCGGCATCTGGATGCAAAATGACTTAAAGGCTCAACATGGTCAACCCGCGTCTGCATTGGCCTTGCAGCATTTACGGTAATATGGCCTCTACAGAAGTCAGGGCATTCATACTTCTTGCGCTTCTGCCGAGCAGCACAGAGCTGTTGTGAAGGAAGTTGTCAAGAATGTGAGTTTGTGTTTATACAGGACCTCCCGCCCTCACCTACTGTCAACCAATCATGTCAATGCAGAGCTATACTGAGCACTCTGCATTGTTACAAAATTTGAGAGGCGCAATTTGGCCTCTGCATCCCTCTGGAGGTTCCACAATTGCGTCATCCGACCACATTTTCGGATCAAGCATAAATTGGCTCAGCCTATATACACTGTAAAAAATGTTTTTGGTGGCTAGTAGATTTTGTCCCCCCAAAAATTATATATGTATATATATATATATATATATATATATATATATATATATATATATATATATATATATACTCATTAAAGTCTTTATATATCTGTGCAGGGATGATTTACGTTAATTTAATTAAAAACATGAAGACTAAATCCTACCCAGACGTGAAAGATAATGTAGATAATAGGCCTATTAATCTGCCTCTGAGGTATTGTGCTGACAGACTGATGATTGATGAATGCAATGATGTTGAAGACGGTTTTGTAGCTCTGCTCTGCTGTGCTTGTAGGCTATTCTGATTTCTAGACAGTTTGACACAATGCATTTAATGTAATTCTGAATAAGGAAGGACTTGTAAAAACGACTTAATTTATGCCTTCTCGCTAAGAGTTATTCTTAATTAACATCACACCAAGCTAACATTCCTTGCTTACTGTGCATGACAAATAAGACAATTACACTGTAACTGCAATCACCTCCTCTCTGGTAAATCTTATTGTCAAACTGGTAGCAAGAAATCTTTAATTAAACTGCATTTATCTGGTTTTTGAAGCCAATGTGTGAACAGCGCATCGGAGGGACATTTGAGAAATGAAATAAAACTTGTTGGTGTCCCAAATGGTACCATATTTCCTATATAGTGCACTACTTTTCACCAGGGCCCATAGAGCTCTTGTCAAAAGTAGTGCACTATGTAGGGAATATGGTGCCACTTGGGACGGATCCTTGTCATGCAAAGCTTAATACAAGATGCTGTACTTGACCTTTTCAGCATAATTGTTGCAGCAATGAAATGCATCGCAGAGCACATTCATAGCCCGGCTGAATAGAGTTTTCCCACCCTCTGACAGGAACAAAAACACGCATTTTTATACCTTCGTTTTTCATTTTGGTTTTGTTTCTTCTGTGAACATTATTATTTTAATGGCTATAGTCTAGTCTACTCTAGCTGCAATCAGTCAGCATCCTGAATGGGCGAGGAGCGGAGGGAGAGGAGACATGAAATGTCATGTCTCCGTTTTTTGTTGTATGGGTTAGAAAATGCATTATCCGCCACTGACAATTCAGGGTTTTATTTTCAAATGGCCATTAAAATGTAGAGGGAAATGGCCCTGATTTCATGGGTCATTGTAGGAAAGGAGCACTCGATTTCCTACATGGACATACTCTTCTAAATAAATCAGGAATACAGTAGCCTTTATATAAGCAGACATTAGGAGATACTATCTTTAATATAATTGTATTATAATAATCATATTTTCATTTGCTTTGATGACCCTTTAAGACGTTGTATTCCGTTGATACTGAACATCAAGAGTGTTCTTGCTTGCAAAATAGGACTTATTTTTCGTTCGTTGTGAATGCAAAGCTACATCATCTGCTTTACAAAAAGGCACTAGCTACTGCTGCTCTTCACGAGGTCCAGGTCAGGCAGGCATGGCTGTCAATGAGGCTGTGGACATGCGAAGAATCTCAATCACAGGCTTTCATTGATACATACGTTAATTAGCCACATTTCTCTGTGGACCGGCAGTCCGGCTGAGCTAACCTAAAGTCTGCTTTGAGACAGCTGAGAAGCAGCATGCCATGTGGGACTGGGCCCCTCTCCCATCTCACATCCTCCTTCTGAAGAGGCTCGCATGATGGGGTCTGCTGAGTTTGGAATGACATTAAAGTTGTACAGAGTGGGGTGGGGTGCTGGGGGTATGCTTGTCATTTTTATTTAAAATATATAATTTTGGAGTATCCTTTTGGCACAGCTTTGAATTTGATGACGTAGTCTAAGTACAAATTGGCTGCTAGGTATGGGAATGTTTTTATTAATAAGAGGTGCTTCAGCCAGCTCCAACTGGCAAGAAGCCTGTTGCCATGCATGGCCCTGTACAGCCTGGTTTCAGAGCAAAGCATATGATATGTTACTATAATCCGTGCCACTTCAATTGCACCTACTTAGTACTTTTTAGCTGCTACTTAGCATGTTAGCTAACCCTTCTCCTAACCATAAACTTAACCCTTTAACCTAACTCTAACCCTAACCTCAGCCCAGTACCCTGCCCTAAACTTTAGTTACTGTTACTAGCCGGCTACCCCGGAATCAAACCCTGCACGTTAGAGACTGCTGCCCTATGTACAGTACATTGAGTCATTGAACACTTGTCACTTTAATAATGTTTACATGCTGGTTTACCCACTTCATATCTATATACTGTATTCTAGTCAAGGCTCATCCTATATAACTACTGCTGTGCACACCTTTTATATTCATATAATGTCCATAATGTCGATACACAACATCATATACATATATATTTATATTCCGGACTCTGACATTGCTTGTCCTGATATTTCTTAATTCCTTTCTTTATATTTTTTGGATTTGTGTTTATTGTTTTGTATTGTTAAGTATTACTGCACTGTTGGAGCTACAAACACAAGCATTTCGCTGCACCTGCAGTAACATCTGCAAAATATGTGTACACGACCAATAAAATGTGATTAAATGTTTACCTTTACCCTAACCCTAACCCTTAGCCTACCTAACGTTAGCGACCTAGCTAACGTTAGCATTAGCCACCTAGCTAACGTTAGCAACAACATTGGAATTCTTAACATATCATATGTATAGCAAATTCTTAACATTTTGTACAAATTGGAATTCGTAACATATCATATGAATTGGAATTCCTAACATAGGCTACTATACATCCTACAATTCGTATTGTATTATACGACCGCTATTACATTGGTAGGCCAATGTAATGTAACCTACTGTAACTTAACATATCAAACTAAATGGAGTGGAACGGCTTTTAGTAACATATAATACGTTTTGCTCTGAGACCAGGTTGCCTTGTAGGCTACTGAACCAGTGGGTGTCCTTTCCTAGCCACCTAGCCATTACTAACTGTGTTAACACGAGGTATTTGGCATGTAATAGTCTCTTTCTCCTGTCTCACTGACAAACTTTGTTTTCTTCCTCGTGCACCTTTTAATGTAGACTGATTGCCTGCGCGCGTGGCGCAGAAAAAAGAACCCCGCTATCCACCACTAAAATAGCTGCGGCTATATTTCAAACGGCAAAAGGTTTAACATAATGGAATTTAATTGGAGGACATTGCAAGCCACCTACTGAGCTTCAGTTTGCTTTCACAACAGGTTTACTGAACTGGATAAATGTATTTAGAGGAGTTGCAATGGATGCTCTAACTCCCCTGCCACAGTCAAACAGAGAGTTATTAGGCTTTAATACAGCATTAATGACCCAACCAAGATGCACTGGGAATTTTGCGCCTCATTTACACAATACACTATGAAAGTCCCGCCTACTTCCTGTTGGAAGTCCCATACTGTTTTTGAATGGGATTCAAGCTTATATCATAAAATTCATGAAAACGTGGTCATTATATGTAGAACTATATTCGTATTCGTGGATCAATTTATTTCTACCCGATGCCTTTCATGAAGGTTTTCGACAGCGTTTTTTAAATATATTTTGTATCGAAAACCTTCATGAAAGGCATCAGGTAGAAGTAAATTAATCCACGAATAAGAATATAATTTTACATAAATCTTAAATGACAACGTTTTCATGAATTTGATAATAAGCCTGGAGCGCATTCAAAAACATTATATGGGACTTACAACAGGAAGTAGACGAGACTTTCATAGGGTATTCACTGAAGTTAGAGAAAAGTTGTTTTGACAGTTGCTCCCATTGACCTGGAACAGCAACAACAGAAAACATCCGTTAAAATCCTCATTAGGACCAACGTGGATATCGAAATATCATGGGAGATCAATGACACATTTAGCAAAAAGCAGTGTCCAAAAGCACTCCAAAATCTGGCATGGTGAATTATTAAATTAAATTATTATCAGCTAAATATCAACAATTGATTGACAGCCCTTTTAGAGTTTTATTATCAACATGGTCTCATTGTAATATGTCAAAATAGTGACATTTAACCATGTCACCTCTTTATCTCATAGCCTACTTTACAACTTGCCTTGATAAGTTGTCCATTTTGGAGGCATTATGGCAACTCTATACCACATACCCAAAATGCAGTCTTCTGCAGGCCCTATAGATGGTGTTTTTTTTTTTACAGTACTACAGGTATACAATAAAACTAACATCAATGTACTGTGTAACTTCCAATGGAATGTTGGTTTAACATTACATTAATCTAAAGAAGTACTGTATTTCAAATGGCTCTGTAATTCCACCCCACAGAATACAGTACCCAAAAACCTTTTGATCACTAGTGGGTGCATGGTTTTGTTATTTCTGTCTCATTAACATATTTTGAGGCATGTCTTGTAAGAGGCTACATTTGTTGCACCAGTGAGTGGGAGTCCTGTACCAATTTAACTGATATGTTGTAGTAGTGCCCCTAAGAATTAAATGTGTATATTGGTGTGACCGCAAGACTTTTTGCCATGTCCTTGGTTTGTTTTGCCCTGTAGTCACTGCAAGTTTGGATGCCTTTGTTAAGGCCTCTAGAAATGCAAGTGATATCAAAAACCAAATAATCATATATATTTGATATGCTGTAATATGAAAACACATATAGCAGCCAACCTGCTTGCACCAATCCCATGCAATTACAGTAAAATACAGTAAAATACAAACCCCACTTCCCATCAATGAATTTCATTCATTCATCCATTCATTACAATTGCAGAAAAAAACATTACAGTAATAGTATTGGTACCGTAAAACGGATTACGGTAACATGCTGTACTGTACATTTACAGCATTATACTGGCAGCAGAGTTGCCAGCATATTACTGTCATTATATAATACGTTTGTGTTGCTGTAATGATTACAGGGTAATTTATTTGCAGTATAATGCTGTATTGTATTATACAGCACTGTTTTTCTTACTGTAAAACTGTTAAGCAAAATTACAGTATTTAGATGGCAACTCTGCTGCCAGTATAATGCTGTAAATTTACAGGGGAAAGTTTTACAGTGATAGGCACAAGTAGGCTATAGCCAAACCACAGTGCCCAACGGAGGGAGTGTTTTAAAAGGGGTGAACAAAACGAGGTAAAAACGTTACTACAATAACTAGCCTATTGATAACAAGCCAAAATAACAAGCAATCCAATCAAGACACCTTATTCCCTAATAACCTCAGAATTACTATGCCATGACAGCATGATGATTTCAGACTAAAAAGAATCCCCCTAAGTATATGTTTGACCAATACATTGGTCGGGGCTGAAAAAGGCAAAGCACGTCTATTTAACTCGCACCAAAAGAAGCAAAATAACTGCAGCCTAATGAAAAATACTGGGAGTGGTCGGTGTGAGGATGGCTAGGCTATAGCATTAGAACCTGTTGAGACGTTGGAAGGCGTTCGTTTTGTTCTAGAACCAATCGGGAGGGGTGCCATTGCCCCCCTAATGAAATATGTCATTGTGACGAAATCATGCGACACAAAAGGCACGCCAGTCAAAAATTGCCTCACTGCTGTTCCGTAATTATATAGTTTGCCCTGGCAGCGGGCCTCTTCGCGCCGAGGCAGGTGGCGATAGTCCATCATGCAAATAGCCTTGACTGTGTAGACATAATTAGCCGCTGCGAGCCGTTTAAATTAACAATTAGCTAACATGCAATTCGGTCTATGCAACGTGGTAGTTCTCCTTTGTATTGTAGTTCCCGCCCAGCAGTTGAATGCAATGAACACTGTACCTACCATTTGTTTCATGGTCAGTAATAAGCCAAATCAGAAGGAACGAAAATCGGTGGTGGTAGCCTAGGTCTAGGCGAATGGAGACGGTTGGAGCTCTGTGTGTTTGGAGGCGCTAAATAGGCCTATAAAACTATGTTTATAAGTTCAATAGGCCTACCTTTAATACTTTACACCCCATGGTCATATAAACTTGTTCAATGTAACATTGACTGCACTCTAATCAGGCTATTCTTTCAAATAACTGATAATTTTTGTTTTTAATTGTACTGCCATCGATTTGCACAGTGAAGGCATATGTTCTCTATTGATTTATATATACATTTTGAAGTCATTTTTTGAAGTCACGGTGGGGGGGGGGTGCATTCAGGCCACATGCTGCGTCCCAGTCTGTCTCAAAGGTGCCGATATTCTAACCTAACCACTGATCCTCCTTAATACCCCACATCCAACACAATCCCATCCTGGCCCACCCACCCGTTCATTATCCCCGCTGCCCTCCGACATGACACGGGAACAAAGTAGACATTAAGGAACATTAAACACGGGGATGGGAGTAATCAGCACCCCGTTATCCGTTAATGAGGGGTAACACATGCGGAGAGATACACACACAGCCAAATCAATAGAAGCTCACAGACAATGCCGGTTGGGTTTCGAAGGTCGGAGCCCGAGCACAAAAAAAGGGAAAATGCTAATCAATTAGGCTGTTTGCTTTCAAACCGTCCAGTCTATCTGTAGCAATTACTTGTTCATTAAATGTAATTTCGTTATGTCTACACAGAAACAACAGTTGTTTATACCCTCAGACCGTTTTAACAAGACTTCATGAATGCTAGGATGGACAGGACAGCCCTCTGGCTTTTCACTGACAACACGTTTGATTTAGTGGGCAATGAGTTGACAATCCCTTGAAGTCACAAAATGTGTTTTACAGATTGTATTTTTTAGGCTATAGTCCATCTCTTTATACATGTGTGGATTCTAAACAGCATCATAAAGCTAAAAACATAGGCCTATTACATACCACCCATTACAGCCTACTGGGCAAAAACTGGTTGATTCCACTTCATGTAAAGAAAATCAATGTGATGAAGTTAAATCAAGGTGGAAAACTGATTGGATTTGCAAAAAGTCATCGAGGTGAGGGAATTCTTTTCTTTTTTTCACCCAACTTTTAACCTAAATCCAATGACAGGGTGATTGTTTTTCTCTCATGCTGAATTCACATTAGTCGATAACTCAACTAAATGTAAAACAAAACTAGATGTTGAATATGTATGTTTTTCTTTATTTTTTGTTTAGAAATAATGTTTTCATCACCTTTGAAAGAACAGGTGTTACTAAAGGGCTTTTATTTTGATCAGACAGGGCTGAATTTGTCCCACTTATATCACATATATTTGGGACAAATATCACTGCAGCTACTTTACTGTGGTTGTAAGAGAGGCCTACCTCCCCTAGACTATGCCGTTGCTATAGCATTCTCAAGCACCATTCTACTAAATCCCCACCCCCACAAACCTGCTCTGTGCACTTGTCATAAATTAGCCTCAAGTGCAACAGCTCAAACGTATTTGGAGCAACTGGATCGGGCTGTACATGGCAGCGGCATACACTTTGGTGAATCGTACCGAGACATACACACACATTTTAACGTTATACTGTGTATGACCCACAGGAGGTTGGTAGCACCTTAATTGGGGAGGACGGGCTCGTGGTTATGGTTGGAGCAGAATGAGTGGAAGGGTATCAATTAGATCAAACACATGGTTGCCATGTGTTTGATGCCATTCCATCTGCTCCGTTCCAGCCATTTTTATGAGCCATCCTCCCCTCAGCAGCCTCCACTGGTATGACCCTGACCCAACCCATGTTGTCATATACTATATTTGATACACCTGATGTGTCCATTTCTGGTGTTGTTTTTCTTACATACTCCCAGCTATGGGTTTGCTGATGTTATGGCACAAGTGGCAGACAGACAACAGACAGTAGAAGATACATCTCTTGCATGCAGAGCCTCCGCCTCATCCCCTATATTCCAGCTTGAAGTGCAAACATATGTGAGGACTAGGCACTATAGGCTACTGAGAGAAGTTCTGATTTGTTGACTAATTGAGAATGGCCCTTCAAAATGGCCCTAAAGCGAACCACCACTGTAGACAGGCACCTCCAGGTTTAGCAGTGAAAATGTGAATCATTCAAGCCCCTTATTCTATGACCCCCATCTTGGCCAAATTGAATGCTGATTGAAAATAATTTTACAGCTCTTGACTTGTGCGATTCATTGACACTGGATTTGTTTATTGCTGTCACATTGATTGAAAATAAAAGCAGTTTAGGCTTAAGTAAATGCTTCACATGATTGCTATGCATGGTTGCATGGTCATTTATGGAGCATGTGTACAAGGTTGAGGAATAATGACTTTATTGAAATATGGTGCATTGACGTTGATGAAAAAAAAAAGCATTTATAATATAGTTAAGCTTGACAAATAGCATCACAGCATACTCTTTAAGTGTACTGATTGCTTTTGTGCACAGTGAAGTGAAGCACCTGGTACAGAATCATGGACTTTGTCTCTTCATACCTTAATAGAAGTTCATCCTATAGGAGACATTGATATATGTTAAAATACTAAAGCCTACTGCACATAACCCCCCTTACTAGCTCTCCTTGACCTCACCATCCCAGTCTCCCCCCACCCCAGCTAGTCCCCCCACCCCACCCCATCACAGGACCAGGACCAATCCCACGCTGCGATTTGCCAGAAAATCAATAAAAGGGAAAATCTGTTCTAATCATCGGTACATTTACCATCACAATCAACAATCAAAGCCAAGACCCTGGCTCTTTATTTGTAGGCCTGAGCCACCCAATTTCCCCACTGTGAAAGGCAGGCTAAATTACAACCCTTGGTTCCTGTAGCTGCTCCTAATGGCCCTGATTTGTGAACTGCTAAATGAGGTTATGTAAATGGATCCTGAGTGTAGTGGAGGCTAGGCAGCAGAGGCAGACAGGCAGGGGCCCCCAGGTGACAGGTGCAGTCATCCCAAAGTGGTGGCAGGGAGGGGAGTGGGAGAGGGGGGGGGGGTTAAGATGGGGGGATGCTGGTAAGAAGCGATGCAAGGCCACCGACTCAGTGAGAGAGAGAGAAATTTGTCGGATTGGATTGAAATTCCACAATACTAAAAAAAGTTCAAAAGCATTTTTTTGCCCTACGAAAACACTGTTTTTTCTGAAAATGTATACCTCAAATGGTAAAAAATGATGGTTGATATTGCTATTTGCTATCACTAGAGACAAAACGAAAAATATGTCTTTATCTACGCATTTGTCAATCTCTTCATCAACTGAATATAATTTAAGCTGTGAATAATATCCAATATCCTTATAATCACATATCAATCTGTGGCAGACAGACTGGAGTGCTCCTAGTTGTGAGGATATAATAACCAGACAACCATCAACATGCTCCCTCTCTCCCTCTCAGTGAAAGTCTGCCTGCAGTGTGATTGGAGCACTTCACTCCTGATCCCGGTTTAGACTCCCCAGGACCCAGGTTACTGTCACAGCTGAGACGGGAGAGAGGGGGCTTCTTTCTCTCCCCTCTTCTGATTCTTCTTCCCTTGTTTAGGCGATAGGCATAAGGACTTGTGTTTACCTATCTCCGTCACAGGGCTGGGGTCAATAGGGACTTGTGTTTACCTATCTCAGTCACAGGGCTGGGGTCAATAGGGACTTGTGTTTACCTATCTCAGTCACAGGGCTGGGGTCAATAGGGACTTGTGTTTACCTATCTCCGTCACAGGGCTGGGGTCAATAGGGACTTGTGTTTACCTATCTCAGTCACAGGGCTGGGGTCAATAGGGACTTGTGTTTACCTATCTCAGTCACAGGGCTGGGGTCAATAGGGACTTGTGTTTACCTATCTCAGTCACAGGGCTGGGGTCAATAGGGACTTGTGTTTACCTATCTCAGTCACAGGGCTGGGGTCAATAGGGACTTGTGTTTACCTATCTCAGTCACAGGGCTGGGGTCAATAGGGACTTGTGTTTACCTATCTCCGTCACAGGGCTGGGGTCAATAGGGACTTGTGTTTACCTATCTCAGTCACAGGGCTGGGGTCAATAGGGACTTGTGTTTACCTATCTCAGTCACAGGGCTGGGGTCAATAGGGACTTGTGTTTACCTATCTCAGTCACAGGGCTGGGGTCAATAGGGACTTGTGTTTACCTATCTCAGTCACAGGGCTGGGGTCAATAGGGACTTGTGTTTACCTATCTCAGTCACAGGGCTGGGGTCAATAGGGACTTGTGTTTACCTATCTCAGTCACAGGGCTGGGGTCAATAGGGACTTGTGTTTACCTATCTCAGTCACAAGGCTGGGGTCAATTTCATGTCCATACAGTCAGGATGTAAAATGAAATTCTAATTTTCCTCATTGGTCTTCCAGATTTCTTCCCAAATTGTCAAAATTGATATGGAATTGATTCCTACCCTGCTCTGCCATAGCTATTTTATTAAGTAGATATATCTAAGAAAACTTTACTCAACAAAAAGGGGGAAAAAGTCAGTCTGAGCGTCAGTCTACCTGCATGTGAAACCGGATCTTTATTATATTTAGAGGTGCAATTGAACACGGAACAGTCTGGGCTCTGATGTTAGTAGCTACATCCTCTACTTCTGCTGATTGGTGGGTGGTGGGTAAGAACAGAACTATAACTGACTGCTTTAAAAGCCTAATTAGTATCATCATCATCATCACTCGGTGTATAGTTATTAATGCTCTCAACAGCATGAAGTGGAAACTTCAGACTTTCTAAGAAACTTTGACAGCAGATTTTCATTTCACTGCTTTATGTTATTAATGCATTTTAATCATGTCATTTTCCTTCCCATTCTAATTGTTTAATTTTGTTAAAATAATGTAAAAGATAAAGGCTATTTAACGTTGCACCTGCTTCGCCTGTCTGGTTGTTTACTGTTCATGTTTGTTGTACATTTTATTTGTGCTGTCCAGTCCTTCTTTTGAAAAGTATATATATATACAGTGAGGGAAAAAAGTATTTGATCCCCTGCTGATTTTGTATGTTTGCCCACTGACAAAGAAATTATCAGTCTATAATTGTAATGGTAGGTTTATTTGAACAGTGAGAGACAGAATAACAACAAAAAAATCCAGAAAAACGCATTTAAAAAATGTTATAAATTGATTTTAATTTTTATGAGGGAAATAAGTATTTGACCCCCTCTCAATCAGAAAGATTTCTGGCTCCCAGGTGTCTTTTATGCAGGTAACGAGCTGAGATTAGGAGCACACTCTTAAAGGGAGTGCTCCTAATCTCAGTTTGTTACCTGTATAAAAGACCCCTGTCCACAGAAGCAATCAATCAATCAGATTCCAAACTCTCCACCATGGCCAAGACCAAAGAGCTCTCCAAGGATGTCAGGGACAAGATCAGGGTTCTTCAATCCTGGTCCTGGAGGGCCGAAACACCTCTGTTTTTCATCCTCTCCTTCTAATCAGGGGCTAATTCAGACCTGGGAAAACCAGGTGAGTGCAATTAACTACCAGGTAGAAATAAAAAACAGAAGTGTTTCGGCCCTCCAGGACCAGGATTGAAGAACCCTGGACAAGATTGTAGACCTACACAAGGCTGGAATGGGCTACAAGACCATCGCCAAGCAGCTTGGTGAGAAGGTGACAACAGTTGGTGCGATTATTCGCAAATGGAAGAAACACAAAATAACTGTCAATCTCCCTCGGCCTGGGGCTCCATGCAAGATCTCACCTCGTGGAGTTGCAATGATCATGAGAACGGTGAGGAATCAGCGCAGAACTACATGGGAGGATCTTGTCAATGATTTCAAGTCAGCTGGGACCATAGTCAACAAGAAAACAATTGGTAACACACTACGCCGTGAAGGACTGAAATCCTACAGTGCCCGCAAGGTCCCCCTGCTCAAGAACGCACATATACAGGGCCGTCTGAAGTTTGCCAATGAACATCTGAATGATTCAGAGGAGAACTGGATGAAAGTGTTGTGGTCAGATGAGACCAAAATGGAGCTCTTTGGCATCAACTCAACTCGCCGTGTTTGGAGGAGGAGGAATGATGCCTATGACCCCAAGAACACCATCCCCACCGTCAAACATGGAGGTGGAAACATTATGCTTTGGGGGTATTTTGCTGCTAAGGGGACAGGACAACTTCACCGCATCAAAGGGACGATGGACGGGGCCATGTACCGTCAAATCTTGGGTGAGAACCTCCTTCCCTCAGCCAGGGCATTGAAAATGGGTCGTGGATGGGTATTCCAGCATGACAATGACCCAAAACACACGGCCAAGGCAACAAAGGAGTGGCTCAAGAAGAGGCACATTAAGGTCCTGGAGTGGCCTAGCCAGTCTCCAGACCTTAATCCCATAGACAATCTGTGGAGGGAGCTGAAGGTTCGAGTTGCCAAACGTCTGCCTCGAAACCTTAATGACTTGGAGAAGATCTGCAAAGAGGAGTTGAACAAAATTCCTCCTGAGATGTGTGCAAACCTGGTGGCCAACTACAAGAAACCTCTGACCTCTGTGATTGTGTCACGTTCGTTCATAGACGGGACGGACCAAGGCGCAGCGTGATGTGCATACATGTTTATTTAAACTTAATAAACACTCGACAAAACAATAAACGAAACGAAACGTGACATCGGAAGGCTATACACACAAGCCAAACTCACCGAGCACAAAACAAGATCCCACAACACAGGCAGGAAAACTGGCTGCCTAAGTATGATCCCCAATCAGAGACAACGAGCGACAGCTGCCTCTGATTGGGAACCACACCCGGCCAAACATAGAAATACAAACATAGAATCAACACACACATGATATTCACACCCTGACCAAACTAACTAGAGTTCTATAGGTCAGCGCGTGACAGATTGCCAATAAGGGTTTTGCCACCAACTACTAAGTCATGTTTTGCAGAGGGGTCAAATACTTATTTCCCTCATTAAAATGCAAATCAATTTATAACATTTTTGACATGCGTTTTTCTGGATTTTTTTGTTGTTATTCTGTCTCTCACTGTTCAAATAAACCTCCCATTAAAATTATAGACTGATCATGTCTTTGTCAGTGGGCAAACATACAAAATCAGCAGGGGATCAAATACCTTTTTCTCTCACTGTATAGGCCTATGCATTTAAGTTTCCTGGAGACAATGAGGTATACTATCAAATGGATTGTCTGCTGTGAAGTTTGCATTAAAGGCTCATTCTGTGATATTTACAGCAGTTTGCATTAAGTGCTTGTTCACCCTCATTGATTAGTCAAGTGCATGTTTAGAAACCTCGCTGATGATGAGCATCTGGTAGGCTAGAAATACAGTACCTGGTATTACTACTTACAGTTTAAACTGTTACTGTATTGCATTTGTCTTTTTTAAACTGTTAAATTGTAGTTGTTTAACATTAGTCCAGACACATGAAATGACATTATGTTGTTTTTAGTAGGTGAAGTACAACTAGCACTTCTTTTGAGCTACATAAACAAGCTGAAGGTTGGAAATATCCCTGGCATCTCCAGTATAGATGTGGAAATACCCTGGCATCTCCAGTATAGATGTGGAAATATCCCTGGCATCTCCAGTATAGATGTGTACTGAATATTGCTCTCAAACTGAAGCAGGAAAACGTGGATATCATAAATTCCCCAACAAAAATACAACATTTCAGAAACCAACTCCACTTGTCTCTCTCCTTTCCTAACACTCGCTCCCCCTTCCCTCTCTCCCGCTCTCCTTTCCTACCACTCTCTCCCCCTTCTCTCTCTCCCTCTCTCCTTTCCTAACACTCTCTCCCCCTTCTCTCTCTCCCTCTCTCCTTTCCTAATGCTCTCTCCCCCTTCTCTCTCTCCCTCTCTGCTTTCCTACCAATCTCTCCCCCTTCTCTCTCTCTCTCTCTCTCTCTCTCTCTCTCCCTCTCTCCCTCTCTCCTTTTCTGTCTCTTCTCCGTCTCCGTCAACATCATCTGCTAGTGGAGACCAGACAGATGGGCTAAATAAGCAGCTTTTTACTGTGCTGCAGGTGGCTGATGGTGGAGCAGCAAGAGGCAGCATTCAATCCCTCTTCAGACCCCTCCACCACCACCCCCTGCCAGACTCCTCCCTACTCCAACACAAACTCCTTAGACCTGTGAATGCCCCAAATTCCTGTTCTAAATAAAGCGAAAATAATTTATCGTAGCCATGAAGTTATCCAGTTCATAATAATGAATAATTACAATAAACTTGTATTTGTTTAGCACCTTTCATAAAATACATTGCAGCCTAAAGTGCACCGGTTCGTGCAAAGATTGTTTTATATTATTTCAATGGTTGTTTATTTTGCTTTACAGCACAATTTCTAAGATATTTGCTGAGCACAGAATCATATTTAGAATCATATTCGTATTTATTTTTTCATATTAAAGGGAATTTCTGTAAAAGTCAGTTGTTAGTCAATCATACACAGTCAGTCAGACAAATGAAATGAGCAGCATTTAATTTTCTAGCTCCTCTCGGCGTGGGAACATACAACCACAGCTCAGCATGTCAAAAGATGTCAAGTGTTACAGTTCCCTTCCTGCTGCAAGGAGAGAAAAATCCCCCTAGAAATGAATTATAGTGAAAGGCTAGTCTCTATACCCTTTCCTAAAATGATTAACCCCTCCACCAGGACATTATGTGGATCAGCTCTGAGTGCTCATGCTTTCTTACCGCTGTTAATTGTTATTTTTCTGTTGTTGCCTCCCTTCATTAGTCTCTCTCCCCTCATTATATGAAAAGAGGGGAAAATGTCGACCTGAATAGGGGAAGGAGATTTTCCCACAGTCCCTCAACACAGAGAAATACACCATTGTGGGCCAGGCCAGGCAGTTTCCCATCCCTTGTGTGACACACACACACACACACACACTTACTTGAGTGACAAGTCTTTCACTTTGTGTCTAAATTGTAAAATGGTGAATAATATAGTCTGGGTAACAGGGTAAGTACCCCCAGTCATTCACTTTCTGTCAAACTGATGGATCATTCACTCAGGTAACACTACAGTGTTTCATTTGTATTTTATATCATACCACTTGTGTCCCAAATGGCACCCTATTCCCTATATAGTGCAATGCTTTAATACTTTTGGCCAATAGGGTTCTAGTATACACTAGGAAATTGACTGCCATTTGTATTTGCCTAGGACTAGTTAAATGCACAAATACAACTAATTTCAATTATAAGAAATACTGCAATATGTCACCATAATATAATTTCTTTGGATTAGAGATTCATAAACTAAATAAACCCATTTGGGAAATTGTCTGGACAAAACTCTTATGTGTACCTAACCTCTTGTGGTAACATAACCATGTCGTAATATGTCATAACAGCTGACAACTTGTCATAACCTGTTATAATATGGTCATAACACTGTCATGACACATATTTAGACCTGTCGTGACATATATTGCGTTATTTTATGGCTGGTTATGACACCTACATAAGACTGTAAAAACCCACAAAACCTACCACGGTAGTTATTTTATGGCTGCTTATGACACCTACATAAGAGTGTCAAAACCCCAAAACCTACCACACAAGGCAAAATATTCCATTACACAATAGTCTAGGTGTAAACAATATGTTTATTTTATATTAAAATAAAAATAAAATGGACCATATGAAATTATCATTGTAATTGCACACACATTGATGTCAGACATGCACCTACCCCAGTGCTCTGTTGTTGATGACTGGGATGAATGCAGGAGCAGATTTCAGGAGCAGGACAAGACACCCCCTTTGTGACTGATGACTGATATAAGGGCCTGTACCTGATAGGCCTATCTGGCTTATATGATTATGATGGGCATAATGCTTCTTGACAGTGTCATAAAGTGTATTTTCTACAAGTTCTTTAAAACATGATTAAAGAAACATGACTGTAAAGAATTCATTACAACAACAACGAAGGATTTCAGAAACAGACTTTCAAACGAAAGGAAACTTCTTGGCAGGGAAAAACAAATTGGAATAAATGTGGGTTTTGACACGCTGTCATAACCAGACATAAAATAACACAATATATGTCACAACAGGTGTAAATATATGGGTCATGACAGTGTTATGACCATATTATGACAGGTTATGACAAGTTATGTCAGCCATTATGACATTTATGACATGGTTATGACCGTGTAATGACACTGGGTGTCAAGTAAAGTGTTACCAAAAAAACGATTGTTCATACAAGAAAAATATTCTGAGATTATTATTTGATTACCAGGTCATTGCTACGAATACATGTTTCATTTGAGTGTGGGACATAAAAGTTAAGTGTTAACTTTAAGTGGTATGGTCAAATATTTAGGACTTTAGTTCTGAGAACCGATTCAGATAGGATGCAAGTTAAATCAATAAGTTGTAGATAAACAGAAGGAAGGGAAGCGCTGCTAAGGTACAATAGTAGGTTTTAGTAGACAGAAGGTGTGGCTAAGGTACAATAGTAGATTTTAGTAGACAGAAGGTGCAGCGAAGGT
>NC_059220.1:10326995-10330504 GCF_020615455.1 Coregonus clupeaformis | reverse complement strand
GAGTAGAGACTAGAGAAGACTCAGACTCAGACTCCGACTCGCTACATAATGGGGGAAAACCGGTTGAAGGTTTCTGTCGGCTGAATGAGCGACACCGGTTGAGCATTCCAACAGTATTTCCCTCCAGAAGCCATGAGAAAGTTGTCCGGCTGCGGGGGACTGTGCGGGGGATTTATACTAACGTTACTGTCTGTACTTACTGGTGGCACAGACGCTGTTTCTTCCTTTCCTACACTGAGATTACCCTTGCCTAACGATTGCGTCTGAAGCTGGGCTTGTAGCACAGCTATTTTCGCCGTAAGGCGATCGTTCTCCTGTATATTATGAGTACAGCGACTGCAATTAGAAGACATCATGTTAATGTTACTACTTAGCTTCGGCTGTTGAAGATGTTGATGAACCATGTCCAGATAAAGCGTCCGAGTGAAAAAAGTTGAATAAGGGAAAAAAGTTGCGATGGAAAAAGGGAAAATAACGTAAAGTTGGCAGCTAAAACGCACAGGAAAATGACTCTTCTGTCTCGGGATAAACGTCCGGGGTGAAAAAGTTTAACGAAAAAAGATGAGTGAGGACAAAACTAAAAAGTTGGTAAATTTGTTGAACACAAAGATTGATTAAACGTTTATTAAAAGTAAAACGTGAATAGTTTGGCAGGTAGCCAAGTAGCAACAAACAGCACAGCAGTACGGAGACAATGCGGAAGCAAATGTATGCACTCACTAACTGTAAGTCGCTCTGGATAAGAGTGTCTGCTAAATGACTAAAATGTAAATGTTTAACATTGTGATTCTAACTCGCGATTACCATTCACCCGCATTTCTTTGGTTGGCTGAAGTTTATTCTTTGCATAACGTTTTCCATGTAAATTCTGCTTAACGCTTGTAGCCCCATCTCCTCTCCAGCCTGTCTTATCTGTTAAAATACACTACATGACCGAAAGTATGTGGACACCTGCTCGTCATTCCAAAATCCTGGGCATTAATATGGAGTTGGTCCCCCCTTTGCTGCTATAACAGCCTCCACTCTTATGGTAAGGCTTTCCACTAGATGTTGTAACATTGTTGCGGGGACTTGCTTCCATTCAGTCACAAGAGCATTAGTGAGGTCGGGCACTGATGTTGGGCAATTAGTCCTGGCTCACAGTTGGCGCTCCAAAGGTGTTCGATGGGGTTGAGGTCAGGGCTCTGTGCAGGCCAGTCAAGTTCTTCCACACCGATCTCGACAAACCCATTTCTGTATGGACCTTGTTTTGTGCACGGCGGCATTGTCTTGCTGAAACAGGAAAGGGCCATCCCCAAACTGTTGCCACAAAGTTGGAAGCACAGAATTGTCTAGAGTGTAATTCTATGCTGTAGCATTAAGATTTCCCTTCACTGGAACTAAGGGGCCTAGCCCGACCCATGAAAAACAGCCCCCAGACTATTATTCCTCCTCCACTGACCTTTACAGTTGGCACTATGCATTCAGGCAGGTAGCGTTCTCCTGGCATCTGCCAAACCCAGATTTGTCCGTCGGACTATGGTGAAGCGTGATTCATCACTCCAGAGAACGCGTTTCCACTGCTCCAGAGTCCAATGGCGGCGAGCTTTACACCACTCCAGCTGACTTGTTGGAAAGGTGGCATCCTATGACGGTGCCACATTGAAAGTCACTGAGCTCTTCACTAAGGCCATTATACTGCCAATGTTTGTCTATGGAGATTGCATGGCAGTGTGCTCGATTTTAATACACCTGTCAGCAAAGGGTGTGGCTGAAATTAAACTGTGTCTAGTGTTCGTACCAAACCAAATTCCATTCGTCCCAAATGGCACCCTATTATCAATCTAGTGCACTAGGGCTCTGGTCAAAACTAGTGCACTATGTAGGGCCCTCAAACTCAATTCTGAACCTCGAAGCCAGTTCCACTACGGTTTTTTTCATTGTTCCCCTCTAATCAGGGACTGATTTTAGACCTGTGACACCAAGTGGGTGTAATTAATTATCAGGTAGAAAAGACAACCAGCAGGCTCCGAACCTCGTAGGGTAAGAGTTGGATACCCCTGGTGTAGGGAATAGGGTGCCATTTTGGAAGCATCCAATGTATGCAGGGTAGAGCTTGTCTGTTTGTTTAGTTTTATGGTATAGGTGGGAAAGGCATGTTTTGACGAAGCATAAGAGCTTTCCTATTGCTTAGCCTAAGGTAGTAGCGATGTTACTGATGATCTAGGCTACTTTGTAGATCTTCTTCAAGAGACTGTTAGTTTCCTGATTCATGTCTTTGCTAATAAATAGCCAACTGTGTTTATTTGACTGTGCTTGCTGACACAGGATGACCAGCAGTGTCTGGAATAGAAAAAACAGGATAGCAGTCGGCAGTTTGTGCTAGCCTAATACTGCAGCCTGTGTTGTGGGAAAGAGAACTTGTAGGATTATTTTGCCTGAGAGAGGAAGCTCACGTTCATCACTCAGCCCTCCTCCTCAGGTCTTTGATCTGAGCCCTCTGTCAATCCCTTGATTCTATGTACACTCCAATCCGATAATGCTATTATTGGCCTAGGCTATGTTCTAACCACTCAATATTCCACACTCTTTCGCTTCCCCTGTAAAACCCAGTGGAACTGTAGAAGGGAGGGAGGGAGTTTATGGTGTGTTTATGGTGAGATGAGTAATGGTATATTGATCCATGAGCTCATTCCCCTCCCACCCCTGTGGCTCTGGCTGAAGTAATGCCACAGAGTAGACAGCCATGAGCCATTCCTCTACTGCTGACATAGGCTCATAAAGCACAAACCGATGACCGCCAAGGCATGGAAGGCAGTGATGTAGTGCACTCACTCAACAACGTGCAGCTTGTTTCCTACCTATTGAATGAGATGACAGCACAGCAGACAGGAGCTGTTCTGGGGTGTGGTCTCTCTCCCTCCTTGGGGCCCAGCTGGCCTGCCTGTCCTGTCTTTCCACAGTCCTCTCTGGCTGCTCTCTGAAATGTGACACCAGCCAGGAGGCAGCATAAAACATGCTCCAGAGGCCTAAGTAGTCAACCACTGACTGACAGAGGCTGTCTCAAATGGCACCCTATTCTCAATATAGTGCACTACTTTTGACCCTTATGGTGAATAGGGGGTGCCATTTGGTAAGCAGTCTGTCTCTCTCTCTCTCTCTCTCTCTCTCTCTCTCTCTCTCTCTCTCTCTCTCTCTCTCTCTCCCTCTCTCTCTCTCTCTCTCAATTCAATTCAATTCAATTTAAGGGCTTTATTGGCATGGGAAACGTGTGTTAACATTGCCAAAGCAAGTGAAGTAGATAGTAAACAAAAGTGAAAAACAATCAGAAGTAGTAAACATTACACTCAGAAGTTTCAAAAGAATAAAGACATTTCAAATGTCATATTATGTATATATACAGTGTTGTAACAATGTGCAAATAGTTAAAGTACAAATGGGAAAATAAATAAACATAAATATGGGTTGTATTTACAATGGTGTTTGTTCTTCACTGGTTGCCCTTTTCTTGTGGCAACAGGTCACAAATC